>NC_086383.1:11698094-12010944 GCF_036588685.1 Mytilus trossulus | reverse complement strand
CCAATTAAAAAAAATTCTTGCAGATATTTCTTGCTTACTATACTGGACAAAGAAAGATAACTCTTAATTAAAAAAAAAATTTGCTATTTCACAATATTGTGAAATTAGATATTTCTTGCCATTGCACAATACTGTGCAATTGAAAAGACTTGCTATTGCACAATACTTAATATAATAATTTTAGATCCTGATTTGGACCAACTTGAAAACTGGGCCCATAATAAAAAATCTAAGTACATGTTTATATTCAGCATATCAAAGAGGCCCAAGAATTTAATTTTTGTTAAAATCAAACTTAGTTTAATTTTGGACCCTTTGCACTTTAACTTAGACCAATTTTAAAACTGGACCAAAAATTAAGAATCTACATACACAGTTAGATTTGGCATATCAAAGAACCCCAATTATTCAATTTTTGATGAATCAAACAATGTTTAATTTTGGACCCCGATTTGGGCCAACTTGAAAACTGGGCCAATAATCAAAAATCTAAGTACATTTTTAGATTCAGCATTTCAAAGAACCCCAAGGTTTCAATTTTTGTTTAAATCAAACTAAGTTTAATTTTGGACCCTTTGGACCTTAATGTAGACCAATTTGAAAACGGGACCAAAAATTGAGAATCTACATACACAGTTAGATTCGGCATATTAAAGAACCCCAATTATTCAATTTTGATGAAATCAAACAAAGTTTAATTTTGGACCCTTTGGGCCCCTTTTTCCTTACCTGTTGGGACCAAAACTCCCAAAATCAATACCAACCTTCCTTTTATAGTCATAAACCTTGTGTTTAAATTTCATAGATTTCTATTTACTTATACTAACGCTATGGTGCCAAAACCAAGAAAAATGCTTATTTGGGTCCCTTTTTGGCCCCTAATCCCTAAACTGTTGGGACCGAAACTCCCAAAATCAAGACCAACCTTCCTTTTGTGGTCATAAACATTGTGTTTAAATTTCATTGATTTCTATTTACTTTAACTAAAGTTATTGTGCGAAAACCAAGAATAATGCTTATTTGGGCCCTTTTTTGGCCCCTAATTCCTAAACTGTTGAAACCAAAACTCCCAAAATCAATCCCAACCTTTCTTTTGTGGTCATAAACCTTCTGTCAAAATTTCATAGATTTCTATTCACTTTTACTAAAGTTATAGTGCGAAAACCAAGAAAATGCTTATTTGGGCCCTTTTTGGCCCCTAATTCCTAAAATGTTGGGACCAAAACTACCAAAATCAATACCAGCCTTCCTTTTATGGTCATAAACCTTGTGTTAAAATTTCATAGATTTCTATTCACTTTTACTAAAGTTAGAGTGCGAAAACTAAAAGTATTCGGACGACGACGACGACAACGTGATAGCAATATACGACGAAAATTTTTTCAAAATTTGCGGTCGTATAAAAATGAAGAATCTACATACACAGTTAGATTTTGCATATGAAAGAACCCCATTTATTCAATTTTTGATGAAATCAAACAAAGTTTAATTTTGGACCCTGATTTGGACCAACTTGAAAACTGGGCCAATAATCAAGAATCTAAGTACATTTTTAGATTCAGCATATCAAAGAACCCAACCGATTCATTTTTTGTCAAAATCAAACTTAGTTTAATTTTGGACCCTTTGGACCTTAATGTAGACAAATTTGAAAACAGGACCAAAAGTTAAGAATCTACATACACAGTTAGATTAGGCATATCAAAGAACCCCAATTATTCAATTTTGATGAAATCAAACAAAGTTTAATTTTGGACCCTTTGGGCCCCTTATTCCTAAACTGTTGGGACCAAAACTCCGAAAATCAATACCAACCTTCCTTTTATGGTCATAAACCTTGTGTTTAAATTTCATAGATTTCTATTTACTTATACTAACGTTATGGTGCGAAAACCAAGAAAAATGCTTTTTTGGTCCCTTTTTGGCCCCTAATTCCTAAACTGTTGGGACCTAAACTCCCAAAATCAATACCAACCTTCCTTTTGTGGTCATAAACATTGTGTTTAAATTTCATTGATTTCTATTTACTTAAACTAAAGTTATCGTGCGAAAACCAAGAATAATGCTTATTTGGGCCCTTTTTTGGCCCCTTATTCCTAAAATGTTGAAACCAAAACTCCCAAAATCAATCCCAACCTTTCTTTTGTCGTCATAAACCTTGTGTCAAAATTCCATAGATTTCTATTAACTTAAACTACAGTTATAGTGCGAAAACCAAGAAAATGCTTATTTGGGCCCTTTTTGGCCCCTAATTCCTAAAATGTTGGGACCAAAACTCTCAAAACCAATACCAACCTTTCTTTTGTGGTCATAAACCTTGTGTTAAAATTTCATAGATTTCTATTCTTTTTTACCAAAGTTAGAGTGCGAAAACTAAAAGTATTCGGACGCCGACGACAACGACGCCAACGTGATAGCAATATACGACGAAAATTTTTTCAAATTTTGCGGTCGTATAAAAAAGATTGCATGGTAGTGGTAGTGTCCACTACGAAACGTTTTTCTCCCATACTTGTTTCGTAGGGGACCGTTTCGTAAGGGACGTATTCACATGTTTATTTTTTTCCCACAATCCCTATATTGCAATAGTAACAAGACTGATTGTATTCATCAAAGCATTTAAAAGCTGTACACTGATATTTTTTTCATAATTTTAAAAACAGAAACTGAAGGAGATTTCGTAGTGGACATAATCAAAAATACGGTATCACTCTGGTCCATTTGATGTGCTCAATTTTTCTTACCAACAATTTAATTGCCGTTATAAAAGCATCACTTCTTTTGTAAGACCCTAATGTTTATATCTTGTGCAAACAAAAATTACATTGATTTTATAAAACTATTTATTTTGCAAATTTTAATGACTTTGTTTCGTAGTGGACATTTTGTTAGGGACACACCTTCTGAAACTAAAATACCTATATTGAAAGCTGTTTATTAAAATATCTTGGCTCTGAACATACTTTTGAATTATTACAGAACTTATGTATAGTAAAAAAAACATTTATTTCTTCATTTTATTACAATATTTTAGAGTATGAATGTTGAACAAGCAGTCTTGGGACATGCCATTTTGGTTGTTTTGGACCATTCAGGAGTTAATATCTTATCAATCCCTAAAAAAAATAAACTGTTTCTTTGCTTTAAAATGTTAAAACTAATTCAATGTACTGACTGCACAAAAAATTACTTTCAAAGATCAAACACATTTTTTTAAAATGGCTGGGACAAGAAAATACGTTTTTATTGAAAAACGCCCATATATCACTAAAATTCAAGCGACTGTGATTAAATATAAGAATTATAGTTATCCCGTACCATTGTAAACTCGTACCAATGTCAACTCATACCACTTTACAAAAACTTGTACCAATGCAAACTCATACCACTGCTAACTCGTACCAACTTATTTAAATGGTGTTTAATGATGTATGTAATTTACTTTCACTCAATACCTCTCAATTCTGTAAAATGTATATAATTTGAAAGTACAATGACCAATTTGTAGCTAATGTTCCCTGTCTATTGGATAGAAAATACCGTGGCAGATTTGCATTGTTGTCTCCTTTGACTTTTTTTTTTTTTAACTTTTACTGATTATTATCAAATCTAATTTTTAATCATTCCAAATTAATTTTTCATGAATAGATCCTAGCACTTAATCAAAATGATTTCCAAAATGAAATTCTTACTTTTTATAAATAACAAGTTACCATGAAAATGTTACCGTTTCCTGTTCCCGAATTTTCCCGCCAAAAAGCACATGGCTTTCAACAATTGTAAAATAGCATTCAATTTGTGATCATGGATTACAGCATTAATTAATTTAATTTGGATATAGATATTCAACTTAAGGTACAGTTAAAGCAATGTTTTTTTCTTTCTTCTGGATTATAACTTCTTTGAAATATCAGCTTAAAAAATAAAGCTTTTTAGAAAAACATTTGTATTTTTGTCTATAAAATCCAGTATAAAATTCAAGTAATTCAACATTAATTTTATTAAGTTTACAAAAAAAAATAACATAATATTCGTAATTTTTAATATATTTTTGATGGTACGAGTTTGCAGTGGTACGATATCCCAGTGGTACGAGTTAACTTTTTTGGTACGAGTTAACATGGTACGAGTTTCCGTTGGTACGAGTTAACTTGCTTCCAAATATAACATGTTATCATTGGGTTCTTACCAAATTGAGAAGGGTTAATGTTGTTATATCTTTATCTTTTGAAGTACTAGTTTAATATGAAATTATTGAATCAACACCTAGCAATAGTATGTCAAAGTGAGTATGTGGTCAAGTGGTTAAGACCGATGGCTACTGTGCTGAAGGTCCCGAGTTCGATTCTCACTCGGGGTGCTAAAAATATCAGTACATCAGAAGGGTAATTTTCACCCTCTCACACACATCTCTGGTACCCAGACCGGAGTTTAAACTAGATTGGGTACTTTGGGGGCCTCGGTTGGTCAAAGTTGTCCCCTACTTTGACCTGGAGATCAATCTTCTGATATCTCTCTAGTTTGTCTGTTTCCACCGAGTGGCCCGGTGGTTCTCTCCGAGTACTTCGGCTTCCTCCACCATAATAACAGACTTCCCGGTGTCCTACATGCTCCCTTGGGCGGTGTTGGGTGGGGATTGTTCTGGTGGTGGGATAATATTGTAAAGGACACATCTCCATTAATCCTTAGGGAGTGTACATGGATCCGCTGTACCCTTGCAGTCAATCAAGGGGTGCGTCTATATTGGCGGAATCTCGAGTACATTGGGGATTACAGGTGCATTGAGATACAAACAAATAATCTACCTATCTTATTGTTTACTCCCTACAACATGTACATGATGTACAAGGTAACTTGAAACATTAATTAATTAATTAATCAGACATTTCAATTACCTGTATAACACCTAATATTATAACTGACATTCAACAAAACTGCTCATTTTGATGGTAAACAAAACTAGGTCAGCATAGTGATAAACGTATCTGGTTTCCCCACAAATTAACAAATGGGACAAGGATTTTTCTTTGTCAAATGTGCGGCCGCTGTAGATAAAATAGGTTAATTTTGTGCATTCTTACCCAATAGAAACACAATTATACCATTTGCTGATATATCCTTTGATATTTGTAGGATAATTAACATGGAAATAACTAATTATTTCAAGCTCATCATCATTATCTCCTCATCAACATCTTAATCAATAATTCACGATTATTTCCCCTGGGAAAGTGTATAAATGTAACACCAAATAACGGAGAAGTAACGGCAATGTTTACGGAAACTTAAAAGGAAAATAGTGAAATGAAAGTTTTAAAAATGATCCAAGCAATACTCTGACTGATGATCTCTTATATGTATGTCTTGAAAAATAAAAAAAAGCATTGATGATGATTTCAATTCAGTGGTATTTCAAAATTCAGCCGGCTAGAATTCCAATAGACCATTGCGATAATGCTCGGTTTATTGTTTAAATCTACTAGAACACACCCGTAATATCGCGGGTCCGTGACTGAATTAAAGTTAAAAAAAAATGTATATAACTATGCGCAAGACTTATTTTTGTATTAGTATTGTCATCTGAGAAAGTCATGCCGATTATAAGATAGTTATCACAGTTTTCTCTGCTTTCAAATATTTCTGTTTGAACCCGTCTAACTGGAACTTATCAATTATTGGTGATATTAATTGTTTGGAAAACAAAAGGTCCTGGAATAGAGTATTTTTTTAACAGCATTGTCCTACATTAGTTATAAATAAAGTTGAATTATTTGATTCTTTGTTTTACGTCATGCCCGCTAACAAATTGAAAACTGTATCTTATTTTTAGTATTCGTATTGTTATCTTATAAAGTCTTACTGTTTGAAATACCACAATAGGTAACAATTTGACAATTTAGTGGTGTCAACCCTGTGATTATGACCTGTGTATATAGCATATCCTGAATACAACGTTTGGTGGTGCGCCTGTCAAATGCGGAACGTACAGATGAGGTAATAGGTAACAGATGAATATACTATTGGTATCGGTATCGGACTCGACCCGGAACTTCTTAATTATTGGCAATATTAATTACGTGGAAAACAAAAGGGCCTGGAGTGGTGTAATTTTTAATCTACACCTTTGTACTATATTAGTTATATATAAAGTTGAATTCTTTGATTCGTCGTTATTACGTGATGACGGCTGACAAATTGGACCTCGTAATCTTAGTATTATAGATGACTAAATTAATATATTCGAGTGAGTTTAAAATGTAGGTTGAGAAATGTATTTCTTCGAATTGTTTTGTTTGTATTACAGCCAATAAGAAAAAAAACAGTTATGAATTGTAATTCAGGATTTGTTGACCAAAACAACTTTTATAGTTCATTGCTTTAAATATTGCCGTGTCCATTTCCACTGGCCAAGTCAAGGTTATGGTTCAACTTTTTTTTTAAATTTATAACATGAGGCATTTGACTCATTTGCCTCCATTTATTTACGGCCCTGAATTAGATTGAACCAAGACTAAACAATACACACAAAACTAGCTATATTTTATCGAGCCCATGTCTGGTATATTGTCTTTTTTAGACTTTTTATAATTTGGATAAATGTTTTACATGGTAATAAATCAAATATGAGAATTTTAGTCGAATCGTTATCATAGATTCTTGTACTGAAATGACCGCTTATGTATTTCAACTTCGAGGTATAAGTCTTAAAATGAGGTGGAGGAATCCGTGTCTAATGTCTCTCTAATTTCTTGTTCTTTATTGTAAACCTAAAGGAAAACTTCCCAGAAAAGAGAAAATCGGATTATGCTACGATGATATAATGCAAAAATCAAATTGTAATGTCTGATGAACTGTGATTGGTGACGCAAGATCTGGTATGTAGTGTCGTTCAATTTGATTAAACAATGTATTATATGTTCCAGACCATATGAGTATGTGGAACGTACGCGTACGGTCTGGACCGTATACGTATACTCGTACGGTCCGACCATACGCGTACGGTCGGACCGTATAAGTATACGTTTGTGGTCCAGTACGACCATACATGTTATTGGATCATATGGGTTAAATTTAAACAAACATTTATCACAATCTTTATTTTTAGTTTTATAAATTATTATCATTACAATTAGATGGATAAAATGAACAAATAAACAATTGAAATTAAATATTTGCTAAATTGTATATCTGAATCCTATTTTGGTCTTCTCGCCCAAGGTGACACTTGCTTCCACAAGTAATGTAATATTTTTCACATTTACATGCAGTTCATTCATGTTCCTTTGCATTTGCATTTTTTTGTAAAGTTTCTAATATTCTAAAACAATTGTCCTCCAACATTATAAATAACCATATTTTTTTCTATACCTTGCGAATGTACTTCGGTCTATTCTGATTGGCAGCGGAGATAGATTTATTCAAAAGGTTTTTTTTCTCTATGTCGTTTTGGTTAATTCTTTGTTTAAGATAAACATGTGATTTTGTTTGGTCATTTTGCACCTATTCAGCATAACCATCGTAACCAAATCATATGACAAATAATTATAAATGAACTAAAATTGTATTACAACTTATTTGTTACTAACTAGTTCGGTTTACGTTTTAATTGTTCCTTGCATTTCTATCTGGTGGTCGTCAGCTATCTTTGTGAAAGACAGAATTATTTTGTATATTGAGAAAAATGAAAAATGTTATTTCAGTTGACCTTCATTAACTCGTTGTTCTTCATTCATGCAGTGAGCATGACATAGATATTTCCATTTGACCTCGCAATACTGCCCTCTGATTTGAGATGTTTTGGTTTCCCACGAACAATAACTATTTCTGGTCACATTCGCATTTATTCAGATATAAAATTGAGAATGGAAATGGGGAATGTGCCAAAGAGACAACAACCCGACCAAAGAAAAAACACAACAACAGAAGGTCATCAACAGGTCTTCAATGTAGCGGGAAATTCCCGCACCTGGAGGCGTCCTTTAGCTGGCCCCTAAACAAATATATACTAGTTCAGTGATAATGAACTCCATACTAATTTCCAAATTATACACAAGAAACCAAAATTAAAATAATACAAGACTAACAAAGGCCAGAGGCTCCTGACTTGGGACAGGCGCAAAAATGCGACGGGGTTAAAAATGTTTGTGAGATCTCAACCCCTCACCTATACCTCTAGCCATGCAATGTAGAATAGTAAACGCATACCAATACGCACATTAAAATTCAGTTCAAGAGAAGTCTGAGTCTGATGTCAGAAGATGTAACCAAAGAAAATAAAACAAAATGACAATAATACATAAATAACAACAGACTAATAGCAGTTAAATGACATGCCAGCTCCAGACTTCAATAAAACTGACTGAAAGATTATGAATTCATCATATGAACAGCAGGCACAATCCTTCCCGTTAGGGGTTTAGTATCATACCATCATCACATATATGAGAAGTACATAGCCCGTGTCATGCCAACAACTGTTTTTGAAATAAATGTGTTTAGTTCCGATGCAAAGACCCTATAAGTGAATCAATATTAACGTCAAAATATGCAATCTCTAATGACCTGACAACAGTATTGTAACTATATCCCTTCTGAATAAGTCTATACAAAGGTTTTGTTAGTTTCTGAGGTGAATACTTACACCTTTGCGCTTAACCTGAGCTGTAAATTTATGACCTTTGTCCCTTTGCTGATTATATGACACGACAGATAAACTAAATTAAAACTTTGAAGCACTTTTTGACGTACGAGCTCTAGTAAAAAGTAAAACCACAATAATACTGAACTCAGAGGAAAAACCCAATCGGAAAATCCATAATCACATGGCAAAATCCAATGACAAAACACATCCAATACGAATGGACAAGAACTGTCATATTCCTGACTTGGTACAGCCATTTTCAAAATTTTAACGCTTTAAACCTCTTACTTTGATGTCAATCTCATCACGTTTCATTATAATTACAATGACGCGTGAACTAAACAGACATAATTAATAAAATAGTCAAAATATGGGTGCAGCAGTCATCATCGTGTAAATTTGTTTTAGAATGATCAATTTAACAGAACACAAAAAAACATTTATCTACGAACACATTCATTGATTTGCGTGTCTGACGTCAGAAAATTGTATACGTCACATAAATTTGTCGTTGAATGTATATACAAACATTTAAAGAAAATCACATGGGTAACGATAGCATACAGGGTTAAAAACAGGGGATAAAACGGGGTACGTTAATACTAAGACTTTTCTTCATCAGGAATAGATTACCGTAGCTGTATTTGGCAAAACTTTTTTGCCTCGAGCACTTTATTTCCAAGCATATTATCTTTCCAAAAACTTGACACATTTACTTTATATTTCGTTTATTCTTTGGTGGTAGAACTGTTCGAAATTCGAAAGTATGGTCACCTGTTAAAGGGTGTAAAGATCTATTTTAAAAGAATAAGATGCTACTGTAATATCATACAGAGGTCTAGCTGACTATTAAACCAGGTTAAATCCACAATTATTTTCTAAATAAAAAATTGCCTATACCAACAATGGTATACCACATTATTTATGTATGTACATGTCCCAAAGTCAGGAGCCTGTAATTCAGTGGTTGTCGTTTGTTTGTGTGTTACATATTTGTCTTTCGTTCATTTTTTTTTACATTAATAAGGCCGCTTGTTTTCTCGTTTGAACAATAAATGCATAAATGTCAATAAATGATTTTCATTGTTACAAATATGTTAAAGGTATAATAATTCTTTGAATTGGGGATTCTGCATGTGAACGATATTTAATAAAGTAAGTTTGCATTAAACATTGTTAAACGCACTTTAGAAATTCCTTGACAGAAATGTCTTAAAATAATTTGTGTATATACGAATAACAAAAATATTTTAGCGAGAAATTGAAAAAAAAAACTTATTCTCTGAATCTTATGCTTAAACGATATCGATTAAAACATGCCATAATTTTTTTTTATATTATACTTTTAGTTTATGTTGCATGCACTACACACCTTTTCAGCTTTATTGAATCTTAACTATATGCGTCATGGTCCATGTCACTTTGTACAAAATTTGATTTTAATGGATAGAATATCAAAAATGATACTTGGATAGCAAGTTGAATGGTACATTGATTGAAACCTGATTCAATGTTAATATTACAAACTACCATGTAAGGAAAATTAACTGATCTGTTACAAGTGAAGTCCACAATAATTTTGATCACACTTGACGATATCATGACCAATGACTGTATATTTATAAAAAACAAGAATGTGTCCAAAGTACACGGATGCCCCACTCGCACTATCATTTTCCATGTTCAATGGGCCATGAAATTGGATAAAAAAAAATATAATTAGACATTAAAGTTAGAAAGATAATATCACAGGGAACATGTGTACTAAGTTTCAAGTTGGTTGAATTTCAACTTCATCAAAAACTACCTTGACCAAAAACTTAAACCTGAAGCGGGACAGACGGACGAACGAACAGACGGACGGACGGACGGACGAACAGACAGACGAACGTAGACGCACAGACCAGAAAACATAATGCCCCTCTACTATCGTAGGTGGGGCATAAAAATGAAATCTGTGATCGCCAGATACTAGTTAAAATATAAACCTCAAATAGTTGGTTTAATTATGTAAAGACAATACTAGACAATCATGAGCTTACATCCATTCTGTTTGAGACCATGCCGTCTCCATCTACACATAAAACATATTGAAACATGAAATCAATGCTTATTTGAAAAATGAAGCGGAAAAGGAAACATAAAATTAAATCTAATACATCGAATTCGAATTTACGCGCCGTCATTTCTGGTGTGTCTGCAGGTATTATGGGTGCTCAGCAAAAAGTATACCCAGAAGGATGAGGGCGGGGATGATTTCGTTTTTTTGTTAAAAATGGACACCGAAGAGCGAATGGAAAGTGATTACTTCGGGTTTCGGTTAATAATGGGTACAGAAGTGCGGTTTGAAAGTAACCCCCCATTCATATTAATACATACAATTTTCAGCCCATTCTAATATAAGGGTGGAACACTTGCAATCAGGTGCTGATCCATTCATATGATAATGCATAAAATTGTCAGCCAAAATATTTTTGGGGATTGGCAAAACTGCTAGAAAAGCTAGACAAATTTTGTTTTTACCAAATCAGGGTCAGGATATTTTTTGTAAAATATCACAGTCAGTTTTCACTCTATATGTCACCATTTAAAGGCAATGTATCTAGGGTATAATAATGACATATCCTATGATTATATCACATACGTCACTAGTTTCTGTCCGGCAAACCGTTCTTTTTGGTGTCGTATTGAGTGGTAGTATTTCGTCGGTGACGCGCTTCCAAAAAAAAAAAAAGATCTTAATATCGCCTTACACCAAAACTATATATATTCAAATAATGAACTTAAATTTTTTCAAGGGTATTTTCTAGTTAATTATATATTTATTAGGCTGTTAAATAGGAAGACCAGAAAAGTACAATAAACAGATTGTCGGTTTACTATGTCTCCTTCTAATATAAAAATAAACACTTTTCAAAGCGTATTATGCTACAATGCTATGATGCAGATCTTATGAACTGCATTTGGAAGATCTGATAGGTATTGTCATTTAATTTGAATAACACTGTATATACCTATAGATATTTTTTCTGTACCTTGCTAACGTACTTTGGTATTGATGATTAAATGCGGAGATAGATTTGTTCAAGCGTTAATTTTTTTTCTATGTCATTTTGGTTAATTTTTTGTTTTACAATAAACATCTGGTTTTGTTTGCAAATTGTGTACCTATTCAATAAATTATCGTTATGAGAATATTTAAATCATACTTACACAGATATTTATAACTTTGCAATACACAGCTACTTTTGCATAGGTTATACTTCTGTACTAAAAAAATGCAGTACTGGAAATTTACTTTTAATATTGAGTACTCTCTCTTTACTTTAAAACTATTGTAATAATTAGGTACTTGTAATTTACAGTACTTGATTTGTACTAAATATTTTGGTACAGAAATAATACAATATTCCATGTTTGAAAATCATAACGTTAAGAGATTTGAAATAGAAAAACTTTCAAAATGCTGAAAATGTGACGGTAGTAACCAAAACTCTGTAGTACCTAAATTTCAAGTACAAATAAAGTACTGTAAAATATAGGTACCTAAATAATATAATAATTTTAGAGTAACCAAATAATACTGAGTATTAAAAGAAGATTTCCAGTACTACAAATATTTAGTACAGAAATAGTACCTACGCAAAAGTAGCTGTGTAACACCATACTTATGTTTATACATTTAAATAGTAATAACTATATCAAAATAGTTATCACAAGGAATCTATTAAACCAAGAGTTCCAAATGGTGAAATTGAAATCTTTACTACGTAAATTTTACGGACGCCATCACGAGTAGGTTGACCGTTATGGAACAACCGTTTCACAGATATTATCGAATATGTTCCTCATGTCTTAACTACAATACCCTTCCCTTTTCACAAATGTGACCTACCGAGTTAAACTATTTACCGGATTTTTAATAAGATAGGCAACACGACGGCTGCCACAGTTTTTGATAGGGTTCTGGTCGTAGTCTTTAGTTTTCGATATTGTGTCTTCTGTACCATTATTTGTCTGTTTGTCTTTTTATTTTTAGCCATGGCGTTGTCAGTTTATTTTCAATCTATTAGTTTGACTATCACTCTGGTATCTTTCGCCCCTCTTTTATCTATGTGCATTAAAAATAGAAGAGATAACAAACACGTATGCAGAATGTATGTTGATTAAATTCTTGGATTATATTTCAAAATCATGCTGTTGAATACGAATAACAATTAAATGATAATGATAAATTGAAACAATAAACTTCCTTTAATCCCACGCTATCACCTTTAAGATTAGTACAGCCCATTGTTTCTAGATTATTTGTTTGTAAGTGTCACGGAACATTTGAAAAAAACCCATTCCTTTCATTTACTTACAACTTCTATGTCTAAGTATTTTAAGAATGATTTTCCGTCAAATAAAAATATACGAAGATTAAAACCTGCCAGATTACACGTAGGATCGTTATCTTATATCTTTATGTGAATGCTTCGGTTAAATTAGGAGGATTCAACGATCATTCTTTGGTTGATTATGCTTTCAAGTTAAATATCCAACACACAACAACAAAATGTTAGACGAAAAGTAAGAGTGTCTGTTCGAATTTGATCTAACATCCGATGGTATGTGCTTTGAGACTGGCTGTCTATCACGTCTTTATACAAAACTGATTGTGTATTTGTCTAGTACTTAAATACTAATTGTGATATGCGTTTGAAATTGATTTCAGTAACTCTAAATACTCACAGAAATGGTTAATTATAGAAATAAAGTTTAATTACACCATGGAAGTATTATATTGGCAGGAATAACAACAACGCCAGTTCAAATGTTTCAGGTGCGTTTCCGCCTTTCTTTTGATTACTCGTTAATCAGTTTACAACATGGAATAGTAGTTGATTCTCACCGAAAAGTCCACTCATTACATTCTGCTGATGAACGCTGCCAAATAGAGTAATTCGTTGAATGTTGATTTCAGTTTAATATTCCTGTATCTGTTTATTTCGATCTCAATAGTTTAAGCCGACAGCTAGCACATATGAAATTGGAGAACAAGGGTGGATCGTTTTCAACTTTAATATTTACAGACAGTTAAGACGCCATTTCGTAAAAAGTTAAGAGTATGAGTGTACAAACAATATATGTGGACCCCCCTTTTTGTATTATTAAATACGAATAATTCAAGTTATGCGTGTATACCAGTCAATTAAAAGAACCACAAACATTTCTATTCTTTAAACTATTTCGTATAACATGAATTTGCGGTTAGACAGATAGCGTCAAGCTAATTTTGTCTGTTTGTTTTTATTTTTGCTGTCTCATGTTATATTAATACTAGTTTTCAACTGTATTAAAACACTTTTTTAACATAGATATTTACGAAATTATCATCCAGATTTTAGTTGTCCAGTTTCAATAATAAAATCATTCACACTAATCAAATATTCAAATATTAAAATACTTGAAAGTAAATATCCTTTTTTTAATCTCTATAAACTTTGCACATTTCAACAGTAAAAAAAGTTATGTCTAGATTTGTCTGCATTATTTTGTTGAACCTGATCGCTTCAACGGTATAACCTGTTTTACTCCGGATCCGCTTTCAAGCGAAAAATACTTTTAGATCAGTTTTAAAAACGAACGATAACAAGAATGTGTCCACAGTACACGGATACTATCATTTTCTATGTTTAGTGGACCGTGAAATTGGAGTAAATTCTCTAATTTGGCATTAAAATTAGAATGATCTTATCAAAGGGAACATGAATACTAAGTTTCAAGTTGGTTGGACTTCAACTTCATCAAAAACTACCTTGACCAAAAACTTTAACCTGAGCGGGACAGACGGACAACCGAACGGACGGACGAACGAACAGACGAACGGACGCACAGACCAGAAAACATAATGCCCCTCTACTTTCGTAGGTGGGGCATAAAAAGCAAACATACGCAAAATTTGATACAATTTTCTATGTTTAACTGCTGTAGTTAAAATAATTCTCGTCCGATTTTTTTTGTACATCATTACACTTCTTTTTGAATGTTGAAGTTCATATGATATAGCGCCAGCTTTTTTAAATAATAAACTAGGATTTCCAACAGTACTTAATAATCACCGTACTCGATAAAATCGCGTGACTGATAAGAAATGCCATTTTTCACTGATCGTTTCTATTATACCCGTAATGCAATACTTACGGAGCAAATTGGCATGATTTTATACGCGCATTATAGTACGATGGAACTACTGTTTTCGGCCGAGGGGTTACATATTTACTACTAGTAATTAAAAAAGGATATGTAATAATCTAATAATATAGTGATCATAATGATGCATTTTCTTTACAATGGTATTTCATTATACCAGATGTATCATTGCAGGGGCTGTCTTAAAATTATATTATAATTTCTTTGTCCTCTCTTCGAGGGTATCACCAGCCCAGTAGCCAGTACTTCGGTTCTGGCATGGAAATACGGATTTTTTGTGTTATTAAAATTTGCTGTTACAAAACATTAGAAATAATTATAAATTAAGGAATGTATCTCCCTCATGCAAAGCTCTGATTCCTTTCATGGATTTGGTTTTACTTTTTGGACGTTTTGGTTTATAGTTCTTCATCTTTTATATAAGCTTTGGATTTCAAATATTTTGGCCACGAAAGAGACATCTATTGTCGAAATGCGCATCTGGTGCAAGAAAATTGGTACCGTTAATTTTATTATTCATACTTTTATCCAACTATATAAAACATGGACTATAGTACGGTATAAAATTTCGGGGAAATTCCTTCTTTCTCTTAAAGGTACTTAGTCTAGCGTTGAAAAAGATCATTTGTTATACCTGCCTTTTTAAAACATTAAAAAAGAAAGTGCTGTTTGTATTCCTTCAAATTTAGCCATAAAAAGAATATGTTACCGACCTTTCAAAAACGTTATTTATAATTTTCATATTTTTTTTCTGGTTTTAGATGAGTTGTCTTTCTTCAGAAATTCACTCATCATAGATACCAGGACTAAATTTTGTATATATGCCAGACGCACTTCAGTGACGCTCGAATCCAAAAAAGTTTAAATGCCAAAAACAAAGTAGGAATTTGAAGACCATTTTGGACCAAAATTCCGAAACAGTTTTACCAAATACAGCTGAGGTAATCTATGCCTGAGGTGGAACATTGAACCAGATGTCATAGGTCAAGTCACCTGTCATTTTACAAATGAACTGTTTTACAAAAGTGCGAATTATTCGAAATACTAAGGATTTTATTATCCCAGGCATATATTAGCGTAGCCGTTTTTAGCACGTTTTGTTTGAATTTTGGGTCCACAATGCTCTAGAACTTTGTACTTTTTTTTTTATCTGAGCGTCACCAACGATCTTATGTAGACGCGTTTGGCGTATAAGCTTGGTACCTTTGATAACTATTATTAAACAAATTATTTATCAATAAACAGCTGCGCCATGAGCGCATGATACGCCCGACGTCTTATGTCGAAGGCATATGCAATAATCATAAATAGTTTCTGAGAAAGTTTTAAGCAATAACCATATATAGATTTTGAGACACGGCGGGAAACCCCCCACCCTGGTTTTTTTTTTTTTACAAAAAACTAAATATCACTAAAATAAAATTTTGAATCAGTATACAGATCTTTAAATTAATATAACAAAGAAGTGTGTAAAGTTTTAAGCAATAATCATAAATTATTTTTGAGATACGGCGCGACATGTAAAAAAAAACTCCCCTGTTTAACAAAATACTCAGTAACTCAAAAATAAAATTTTGAATCATCACCAAAAAGTATACAGATCTTTAAATCAATATAACAAAGAAGTGTGTAAAGTTTTAAGCAAAAATCATAAATTGTTATAGAGATACGACACAACATGTAAAAAAAGCCTTCCCCCTTTTTTACAAAATACTCAATCACTCAAAAACGAAATTTTGAATCATCATCAAAAAGTATACAGATCTTAAGATCAATATAACAAAGACATGTGTAAAGTTTGTAGCAATAATCATAAATCGATTTTGAGATATGGCGCGACATGTAAAAAAAACTCCCCCTTTTTTACAAAATACTCAATAACTCAAAAATTTTGAATCATCACCAAAAAGTATACAGATATTAAGATTAATATAACTAAGAAATGTTTAAAGTTTTAAGCCACAATCAAGAATCGTTTTTGAGATACAGTGCGACATGTGAAAAAAACACACCCCTATTTTAGTTACAAAGTGCCGTTAATCAAAAAGTTTAAATTTAATTTTCACCAAAAAGTATACAGATCATTTGACCATCATAAGAAACAACTATATTAAGTTTCATGAAATTTGGATAAGTCGTTCTCAAGTTACGGTGCGACATGTTTACGCCGGACAGACAGACGGACAGACAGACAGACAGACGGACGGACGGACACCGGACATGTGTTTACCATAATACGTCCCGTCAAAATTTTTGACGGGCGTATAAAAATGTGAAAAAAAAGATGAATCTGGATAAAATAAAGTCTGTATAAAACTATATAGTTTCGTTTTTTTCTCGCTCTCTCTACAAATAATATTGTTCAGTTTAATTTTTATATTGACTTATTTTTATTTATTATAATTTTGTAATGTTGACACTTTGATTATTGTAACAAAAAATATGATTAAGCCTTAATTTGATACTAACTCATCATATTGTAATGCTGAAAATTTGATTATTGTTACCAATAGTAATTTCTCGTTAAATACTGACTAATTTTTGTTACAATTGTAACAATCAATAAAATATTGTTTACACTAATTCGCCTTTTCAGAAACTAGAGGACTAAGGGTAATCTCATTGTTAGATGTGGTATGATTGCCAATGAGACAACTGTCCACAAGATCAAAATGACACAGACATTTACAACTATAGGTCACCGTACGACATTCAGTAGTGAGCAAAGCCCATACCGCATAGTCAGCAAAAAAAAACCACCCCGATATGACAATGAAAAACAATTCAAACGAGAAAACTAACGGCATTATTTATATAAAAAATGAACGAAAAACAAATATGTAACACATAAAAAAACGACAACCACTGAATTACAGGCTCCTGACTTGGGACAGGCACATACTTAAATGATTTGGCGGGGTTAAACATGTTAGCGGGATCCAAATCACAATGTTTTGGTGTACGCTTTTCAATATATTACCCATAATGCATTATATTCTGAAACGGCGAATTGTAGGTGACAACAGTTAATCGATATTTAGATCTGAAAAATCGTTAACGACGATACAATTGACGGTTCCAATAGAAATCTATTCATTTGAAAGAAGAAAGAATAAAATCAATAATAATAATTCGTATTTTAGTGACTTGCAAATTATATGTAGAGCCTTTAATTATCGTAGATACGATAGACAAAATAATGTTAGTACATTTTAATAGGTATAGTTTGAAATTTAAATGCATCTATTAGTGTTCTTAATTTGAATTACACATTATTCGTATTTAGAAAATAAGTTGATCGATTGGTGATTGCTTTACGCTGCAAAATTAAAAGTAAAATAGGTCTGACTTATGTGTCATCAGAGTACATAATGTTTTGTTAACTAACTTTGACACGCGATATATAATTCTCAAAATATAAAAAAGATCGTGATGACTTTGGTAAGATTAAATGCCTCCACATACGTTACTTAGTTTAGGAAAAGGAAATTTGAAAATAGTTTGTGAGTACTTAAAACCACGTTTATCCGGCTGAACTGATTCCTAATTTGTGGTTAATTTTTCCCTTACCATTTCATTAAATGAACAAAGGGGGGGGGGGGGGGGGGGGGGGTATGTGGGGTCTTAATTTAAATCCACAGAATATTTTGATAATTTGTCAAAATGAAGTTTATATCATGCTTTTTTCTTAAAAATTTGATAAAAAATATGGGTCCCCGTGTCTTTTTTCACGCTACGGGTTGAGCAAAGTTGTGAGATTTTGTGTAGGTTATGTTATGCATGGAAAAGCCAAATTATACACTATAGCATGTTGTGCAGTTGGAAAAACTTGGTCACTGTTTTTTGTCAAATACAACCATAAGTATGATAAAACACATAATTTTCTATATATAAATGAAAAGTTTTACACATGAATTACATATTTCTCTCGAAATTTGCACATTTTATTCAAGATCCAGACCAAAATTTTCTGCTTTTTTCAAAATCTAAGATGGAGGAAGACATCCTATCTACCTTAAATGATGACTGTGGTATATTATTCCATAAGCTTACGCCGGGGAAAACTGGCAATACATATACCATGCGTTTGATAACTAGTATTTCCAAAAGGCTCTTGACTCAAGATAAAAAGTGCTGACTCTTGCTACTGAAGTCATGTATTTTGGGATAGACTGAGGCATAGTTCTGTCCATATTTATTAGAGAAAAAAATGGTCTAACACATTCATTGATCTCAGTTTTTGGTAAAGTTCGAGTTGTAGTCTTTTGTTTGTTTGACAATTTAAGATTTAAGAAGGGTGTGAGTGCGTGCGTGTGTGGGTGTTGGTGTGTTTGTGTGTGTGTCGAATTTGATATTTTATACATAAATATTGTGCATATAATTCGTATAGAGTGTACTAGAGAGAAAAACAAGATGTGTGAAACTTTTTAATAAAATGTTCTGTTAGTGTATTCAAATGATAAAGTTTGATCATACTAGTAATCGTCAAAAATAAAATGAAAACATAGGTTTCAAAACAAATGACTTAGCGTAATACAATAAGATGGTAAAGTTCTATTTAAAAATATCTTTCTGCATTTATTTGACACACTGTTTTGAAATACTATATCAATACAACGCACATTGGATCATGTGTTTAAATAGCCTACGTCTTATGTTTGTTTGCAATGAAAGCATTTTAAATAAATGCCAGTACACGGGTGGATGGTTCCGGCTATATAATCAGGATTTTAAGAAACTTCATATTGTCTACAGTCAGAATACAGTTGTAACGAGAATGTTGTAACCGAAAACCACAAAAAAGACTTATACTACAGTTAACAAAAAAAATCATTTTTCTATAAACTTCAACATGAAAATATTACTGTTTTATGTGTTTGTATTTTGGACTATATGTTTGATCAGATCGCATAAAATTCCATCGCATTATTTTAGTAAGTATAATAGTTTTATACTAATATATTTCAAAATGAAATTGGAAATGAGGTTTGATGTATACCACATATTGTAAAAACAATGTGGTTGCAATAAAGAAAAATAATGCATCCACATCATTTCATTGTAATACCTTTTTGAATTGAGCGACTGCATCCGTGTTATTGAAATGCATCATTTTTTTTTAATTCTGTATCAACATCATTAAAATGGATTATCATTTTGTACTTGTGTCTTCGTTCATCAAATTGACCATTTGTCGTATAATACATATTATTCCGAACCTTTAAGTATTATGACTTCGTCGGTTCCAGAAATTCACAAATCCGTACTTCTTCCTTTTTGTATTTAAATAAAAGGAAAGAAAATCCCCTTCGTTAAACTTCTTAGTAACAGAAGGATATATAGCCCGCTTGTCAAACTGGTAAACAATTTATTAAATAATCTATCACCTCCTGAAAGACAAAAAAGTAGAAGTACAACAGCTTGCAATGTCTTGTCACTCCAGAACTTACATGCTAGTGAGGACGTATATCACATCAATCCCAGTGAACATAGGAATACTACCGAAACTTAACGTTCTACTTCATATTTACATCGATATTGTTATCCATGAATGCCTTCAAACTGGAATATATGAAACATCTGAAGATTTCAAATTTCCAATCGCCAACTTCCCATTCAATCATTAGTAACGTATCGTAGGTCCCATCGCACGGATTTTACATATAATCTCAAACGGTATGTTACGCCCGTGCACGTTCACAATATACGTACTTCATGAACAGATGTATGCTTTTAAATTGTTTATGATATTATTTATGAAAAATAAAACATCGAATGATATAGTCCCTAGTATTAACAGTGGGTTACTTGCCATTGAATTTTATACCCCTTTCAAATTTATTTCTCCATGTTTAATGCCTCAAATTGTAAGTAGGGGGGTGAAATTACACTGTAAAAAAATTTGGGTCCAGAATTTTAAAGGAAAGTAGTGATTTGGTCCAGGTGAAAAAGGTTGAAAAATAGCACTTCGGAAGCTGTCAAAAGATTTCAAGAGGCCCTAAAGATAAAATTGTCCATATTTTGAGTTAGAGACGATGAGGTTTTCTATACTTTTGATATAATTTGTTCCAAAAGTAGTACACTACACTGTAAAAGATTCATCGAGAAAGCGCAGGTGGGATTTTTTTAATTTTCATTTATGTTCTAAAAGAAATGCACTACAAATTAATTGTGTTCTCGGACCATAACTGCGTCGATATTACTTGAAATATAAAATTTTTATTCACTGATATTTTTTCGAAGATAAAAAATTGAAATTAAGAACTGAATGCTTCTTTTTGTAAATTTATAGGGTTGTCAAAGCGTTGATCGAAGTACATTTGTGTAAAGCGCGAAAATTACTAAAAGTATCTTTTAATACTTATAATTACATTATTGTTGGTAGGATCCTGAACACAAGATTTCTATCAAGAATTTCTTTAATTTTCATGTGTACTTTATCGTGGATGCTCGAATCATCATGCATATTACATTTCATTTTGACACGAAATTGATGTTAGCACATCAAACTAACGTGTTGTAATTAAATGTATATGTAATGTAATTATCAAAAAATTATCTGTGTACTATATATTTACAGACAAATAACTACATATAAGCTCGGAATTTTCAATGATTAGTACTAAATGGTGCTATACTGGTGAGATATAGGAAAAAAGAAGGACGATAATACTTTTATATTAGTCAACTAAGAACATATGGGAAAATGTAAAATCTTTAGAAAAAATGCTATTGTTATACTATAAAACATTTTTTTTTATTTATAACCAGTATTTGTTACAAATAAAATTGTCTTTATATTAAATTGCATGAACGGATGTATCGGATGACCCTTATATGACAAATCTTATCAAGAGAAAAAAGGATTATGTTACCATAATAATATGCCCAAAGATATAATTTAAATGTCCCATCAAAAGGTATGCTGTTTCTATAATTATAATAAGTGCATACTTCTTTTGATAATGATAATGCATATTTTTGCGTCATGCATCTACACGAAGTGATTTTAACATCTGTTTACAAAACAATCTTGTTAATATTTTGAACTATTCTTTAGTTTCAAAACAAAACAGATTAAAATTGAAGGCAATAAATAATCAACAATATATTGATAACCCATACAATGTCTTAAAATTGTATCATTTACATGAATGGAACACGGTAATTCTTTAGATTGAATCGAATCTGTATTAAAACGATTTTTAACAAAACATAGCTCGTTTCTCAAAATGTGTCAATTACAATTTAAAAAGAACTAATAACCTTATATGTTCACCTACTACACCATAAATGTAATAGTTAGAAGCATGTGGCAGCTGAGAAAAGAAATGGTGAATCGAGAATATTTAAAAGTTTTATATTCCTGAAAAATTGAAAAAAAATGTATAAGTACCAGTTGCATGTTATCAAAAGTACCCGGATTATAATTAAGTATGCAGGGCGCGCGTTTCGTCTACATACGACTCATCAGTGACGCTCATATCAAAATAGTTATGAAGCCAAACAAGTAAAAAATTGTAGAGCATTAAGGATAAAAAATTTCAAAACAATCGTGCCAAATACGGCTGAGGTAGTTTATGCCTGGGACAAGAAAAATCCTTAGTTCTTCGAAAAAGTTTTGTAAACAGGAAATTTATAAAAATGACCACATAAAATGATAAATGCCAATGTGTTATTAAAAGAGGCTTTTGCTGTTAAATTCATGTTCACCGAATTCACCAATATTTTAATGTTTCGTTCATAACATAACAAAATAAGCTTATCATAGATACCAGGACTAAATTGTATATACTCCAGACGCGAGTATCGTCTACAAAAGACTCATCAGTGACGCTCGAATTCAAAACAGTGAAAAAGGCCAAAAAAAGTACGAAGTTGAAGAGCATAGAGGACCAAAATTCCAAAAAGTTGTGCCAAATACGGCTAAGGTAATCTATTCCTGGGACCAAAAATTCCTTAATTAGTTTTTCGAATAACTCAAAGTTTTTTAAACAGGAGATTTATTAAAATGACCACATGAAATGATAAATGCCACTGTGTTATTGAAAGAGGCTTTTGCTGTTAAATTCATGTTCACCGAATTCACCCAAATTATAATATTTCATTTATAACATAATAATACGCATATCAAAACTAGAAAACATCTTAAATGAATAATCTAATATTCTTGAACTCGAAATATGTACCAGAATTTCGTGTTTATTTGATTATAAACGAAATCTAACTAACCATCAAAGTGACCTTCCGACTTCTGACAGTCATAATTTCATTCTCAATTTTATTTGTAAAACACGGTATACACATAGATATAAATCGATAGCTATTCATGTGCAATTGAATTTTCTAGGTCTGTTTGATTTCATATTATAGGTTAAACAGTATGCTAATGATAGTATTTACTTGTATAAGAATAAGTTCTTGTAGAACAAAATGTAACCAAAACGGAAGGGACCTAATTAAGTTACAAAATCAAAAGCTCAAAAGCATTAAAAGAATGAATTACAATTGTCCTATTTGTGACTTGGTACAGCCATTTTATTAGTTAAAAAAAGGATTAAACCTAGTTTAATAGCTAGCTAAACCTCTCACTTGTATGACAGTCGCATAGCATTCTATTTTAATGACAACGATATGTGATCAAAGCAAACAGACATAATACGTAAAAATGTCAAAAATAGGAGTACAGAAGTCTAGACACCGTCTTAGTTACAAATTAATAACCACACCACATTAAATTTGACTTAATCAGGAACACTAACAGCAAAATATTTAAAAGCAAAAGATAAATAAGTACAGAAACATGTGAAAAGTAAATGTGCCCAAAAGGGACCCCAAGTTACTTGTAAGGTCAACTTTGTCTGAGAGAGTTTTTATTATAATTTGATCGGACAATGTCAGTAAGGTATGCTAGTTGTAAGCATTTTCGAAGTCTGGCAAATCTCGGTAAACAAGTTTTAAACTTTTTTAGAATTTCGTTTGTTTATTCACATGAAGTATACGTCTCTAATGTTAATAAATGAGTCGTGTTTATAACATAGGAGTTGAAACGATTTTATTTGTGAAACTTCACATTCTTCATAATGCGAATATTTATCTACGTCGACGCATGTATCTTGTCTTTTTCATGTAAAGATCAAAAGATCTTTTCATCAAATAATCCTTGACATGAGAAAAGTGCTAAAAATGCCAGTACCAAGTCAGGAATATGACTATTGTTGTCCATTCGTTTGATGTGTTTTGTTTTTTTATTTCTGCCATTTGATTCGGAACCTCTCGTTTTGAATTTTCCTGACAATATTTTTGTTATTTTACTTTTGGAACAACTGTTTTTGTTAGTTTAAAACTGACAATGACCTCATTTATGATTTGCAATCGTTGTAATCATTTCAATATTATAAATTACGTGTTCAGCTGGAATTATGTTAGAAATTTGTATTTGGTTTAATAAACCAAGGTGTTTATTATTTAGGATAGGGTTACACGAATGTTAATAAAAGTTAAATGTTAAGGATAAATTAAATTACGAACATATTTAGTAGCTTTAGTGTTACATTTAAAATGCTGATATCGATTCTTTAATTGATGTATTTGCAACAAAGACCTCAATCATATCGCCAATGACATATAGGTATTTTTGACATGTGAATATATCTTTATATATATATTTTTTTTTTAAAGTTTAAAACCTCTTCCACAATGCAAACAATATTTATGGCCCTTTAATCGGATTCAAAATTATTTGACTTATGTGATTTTGAAAGAGTCAAACTTATTAAAGAGGCTATGTGCATGGCCCTGTTTTGAGACTTAAGTTATATAAAAGTTTGATCTCGACTTGTCTTGGTTTGCTAAGATGCACTTGGTGGGAGAGATAAAAAATTTGAAAAATCAATTGCACTAAAATTTCGTTTTTCAGGAAATACCCAAAATGTACATAATTTGAATCAACTAGAACAGCTTCTAAAAGAACGAAAAAATGTAAGTACTATATGTTCAAAAATATGTAGCAAGTACTATAACACTGTTAAACGAGAATGTAAGTACTAGACATAACTTCATATGATATTATGCATTTAAAAGACAAACAACCTGAATGAAAGGATATGTAAGTACGAGATACAAAAACAATTCTAAACTGTGAGGCTTAAAAATATGACATGCAGGTTCAAGGCAGCAATAGAACTGCTAGACAGCAGACGTATGATACAACATGCAAGGACATCAGAACAACCAAACATAATTATTGCTAGACTACAGAACATATATATTATACCAGTAAACCATAACGTCATAACAATATTAAAATAAGAGGATTTAGTATGATTGTGAATGCGAAATCTATTCACAATGATAAAAAATGTTAGGATGTAATCATCTACTGGTCACCATGGGTCATATTGACAACTAGCCAATTTGACTAAAGGGCAGGCTTAGAAACCAGAGTCATCAACACATGGTACGATTTACAAAATATTTATTCATTCCCACTTAATATACGTTGTATGTCATGAATCATGTTGATTGTGTATACTTTGTTTTTATCTACGCAGCTTAAGTAAATTTTGACATCTAGATTTCTATTTAAAAACATAAAAATGTTAAAGCAATTTGCTGTACACCAATCTGTGTAAAACTGTGATATGCGCTAAATAATTTGATAAGATCATTTAGAATAAACACTTCTTTATTTACCGGATTTGATACTGATTTTTTTAATCTCAACTTTATTTTATTTGACCATTTCCCATTGTTACGAAAGGGATATTCTCAATATACAAATAGTCATCTTTCTAATAAAATATTGTACAGGAAGGAAAAGACCAAAAGGAGGCCGGAGAAGAGGGGAAGATTACTCTACAGACAGAAAAAGAAATGAAGGTAAAGATGATGAAAAAATCACAGGTTCAACGGTTTTTGATTACCTTTTGCAGATACAGTTTATGACAAAAATTGATTTAACTATGCATTTTTAATTAAGATCATGAAACACTTTAGTGGTAGTTTGACCTACAAATTTTTATTTTTTTTTAAAAGTCTTGAAATATTAAAAAAAGAAATCGATTTGTTTTCATTGTTACTGTTTTGATTTTTTTTTATCACTGATTTTAGGAGGAACAAAAAAATAGTGAGATTGAGGAAGAAATAGAAAGAGATTCACTTGAAACAGATAAAAGGAAGATGAATGATTACGACAAAATAAAAGTTTGGATTTATTTTATTGTACATTTCGATTTGATCAGCTCTTTAACGTTTGTAAAAAGATTTGGAATATTTTATGTTGTTGACGTCTAGCTTTACTTGGGAGAAATAAGAAGTCGAAATGTGCATCTGAGGTGTAAAATAACCCATTATTTTACTTCTTATACATTTCTAGGAATACGTTTGGTTAAAAGCGTCCTCGTGAAAACCGTGTTTATTTAATATTAGGTTAGTTGGGAGGCGGGGCTTATTTCATACACAATTTTTTTTTGTAATTTATTTTTAATTCATCTGAAAATACACCAAGAATTGTGAAAAATAATTATATAGTTAATTCATAATACATGTATTGATATTAATTTTTTCAATAACAGTCTAAAATTAAAAAGTTAGTTATGCTAATTGTTCTAAACTTTCTACTCTATCATACACATCCTTTTTCACTCTGGATAAGAATACCTGAATAAGCTTATAAGGTTAATGATGGCATCAGCCTTCTTCTCTAGCAACATGCATCACTTCCTATACAATGATGTTGAACATGAGAGGTACCAGGAGAGGCCACTAGATCATTAACAGATAACATATTGGACAGAATCACATAATAAATGTCAACCTAAGTCAAGGGGAGATAGTTCAAATACAATCAAACAAAAACTAGTATATCAATATATATATAAAACAATATCAATAAACATAGATAGTACTTTTGAGATGCACTCAAATCACTGTCCAGTTGTGATGTGCATCAACATATTATTAATTCTACATCAACTATTATAAAGCCTTAAGTGAGTACAAAGTATAACGATCTCTCCTCTTATGTGAACTAAGTTTTTAATTAATTCCCATCTACTATCAAATTTCATTCTTGCTTCTCTTGATCTGTAAAAGGAGGTAGATATTTTTTCTATTCGGTAGAAATTTTCAATCATAGCTATGACACCTGTAAGAGTTGGTAATGAAGTATTAAAGCGACATGTATAAATATTTCATATACGGCTAGTAATGGAGTTACGTCCCTTTATATTCCGTACAAGATAATAAGGAGGCGGGGCTTATTTCATACACGGTTAGTAGTGATGTTACGTCCCTTTAGAAAAACAAAACAGTACTGAGAAATAATCTTAAAGGTTTCAACAGACGAAGAAAGTGATGATAAAGTGAAATAAATGCATAACACACATTTAAATCTAACAAGTTGTCATTGTTGGCATCTGTTTTTGTAGGATCAAAGGAAGTAGTTTCTTTATCATTGTAATGCTAACTGTATTGAAGACTTTCTCGTTTTGATAGGTCACTAGTCTAAATTTTACACGTTAAGATAGTCGGTAAGATACAATCGTTACATAGTGTGCTAGTGACGTAATACGGTATACACGGGGTTAGTAAATTTCATATGGAATTTACCGACCCAATGAATACCGTACTAGGTCGATAGCACACTATGTAACACATATTATCGGGTTGTTTGCATATTGATATCGTCAGATATCAGCTGCGAGTCACAATGTAATGAATTTGGGTCAAGTTATTGAAGCATTCTAGTTCAAAAAGGTTCATATTGTGCCAAGCAGCAGATATGTCACAATATAAAAATACAGACAGCCAGATAATCGATTTATCGGTGTGTATTAGTGTATTTTGTATGAGAGAAACAAGTGATTTTATTGTTGAATAAGTTGTCTTGATAAGTTCGGGTTGATCGTTTCAACATCGGTTTAAACATTTTGGACGTCGGTTATATATAAGAGTCAAAACTATTGAGGCTGGGCTATAGTATTTGACGTCAAAAAGCCTTAGATATAGGAAGATGTGGTGTGAGTGCCAATGAGACTCTCCATCCAAATAACAATTTAAAAAGTAAACCATTATAGATTAAAGTACGGACTTCAACACGGAGCCTTGGATCACACCAAACAACAAGCTATAAAGGGCCCCAAAATTACTAGTGTAAAACCATTCAAACGGGAAAACCAACGGTCTAATCTATATAAACAAAACGAGAAACGAGAAACACGTATTTATTACATAAACAAACGACAACTACTGTACATCAGATTCCTGACTTAGGACAGGTGCAAACATTTGCAGCGGGATTAAACGTTTTAATGGATCCAAACCTTCTCCCTTGATTGCTTTCATAAACATTGTGATCTAGTAGAGTCAACAAGTGATGTTAATCGGTGTTGATTCTAAGAAATCCTAATTTACTTATTATTTCCAATCCTTCTAACGTTCTGTTTCTTGTTGAGTTTTTTTTTTTTTTATATTGTATTGAAAGTGTATTTTGTTAGGTTCAACAAGGAAGACTTGCCCATAAGTGGCATACCTCCCAAACATATCTTGACAGATCCGGCAAGGTAAACGCAAGAAAAACTGACGAAAGCATGACTACAGATGAAGAAAGGTTGTTGGCAGAGAAAATAATCAACAAACTGAGAACGACTAATGAAAATGAAAAAGAAGAAGCAGAGAAATTACCTATAGATCATCCTGAGGTATTTAAAATAATTTCAAAATCTTATATTTTGTTTTGTAGGAATCACATGAATGTGAGATTGATTCTGCTTTGCCTGACAATCTTATCAAAACGTATTCAAATCTTTGCAATTCTCAAAAACGTTTAATACTTTTTTTAAATTTAATTTTTGTTGATAAAATGGATTGAAAAAGTCAATATTTTGGGAAGTGACATTTGTACAAATGCATGGAGAGTACATGGACATTAACGCATTAGGTGCTGTTTGATTATAATGCCAAAACAGAGGTTATCACATGTTTGTCAAATTCGTTCCAAGAATGTGGGGTTATTGCACACCTGGATTCAGCAACTAAACGCCCCTTTGTCGAAACAATTTGATAGATAAAGTCAATTCTTATTGATGAAAATTTTATATCTAAATTTAGATATAGATAAGATTTGTTTTTTCAGCTTTTCATTATTTGTTTTTGTAAATTTTAGGAATAATTTACATACATTTTTAGATTATCTATTAATAATGATGTTTAGATTGGCTTTCATATATTTTGAATAGGCCTTACATTGACCTATAATGGTTTTCCTTAATAAATTGTTACTTGGATGGAGAGATGTCTCTTTGGCATTCATACCACATCTCCCTATTAACTAATAACTTAATAAATTAATTAACTATTATCTATTAACAACTTTTGTGTATTTTCACTTTGATAATTGAGATATCTATTTTTATAAAATGAAGAAAAAAGTCTAACTATATTAATTACAATTCTATCATTTCACAGCAAAGTTCATTTTCAGATTTTTCCTTTGGTTGCATGTTCCACCACGAAGGTTTGTAGCTTCTTTTTGCGATCATATTACGGAATGTAAATATACATTTTGATCTAACAATTTGATAACAGATGTTAATAAAATTGAGAAATGAAATGGGGAATAATGTGAATTGAAAGATAAATAATCTATCTTGTTGAAATTTGTTTTTAGAATATTGATCCTGATGACCCTTTATCTAACCTGCTTGAAGGTATGGAAATTGAGAACAAGGGGAAACTTCATCTCGTAAGTATTGGAAAATATTTAATAATATGGACTTCGGATAAACTTTACGCTCTATTTAGAAGCTTGAAATAAGAAAATAAATATAGATACAGCAATCGAACATGATCTCAAAGTTTTGTGTTCATTGGTAACAGACAAAAGAAACAGTTAGTTGAATGCTGTTCT
This sequence comes from Mytilus trossulus, assembly GCF_036588685.1. Lineage (NCBI taxonomy): Eukaryota > Metazoa > Mollusca > Bivalvia > Mytilida > Mytilidae > Mytilus > Mytilus trossulus. The sequence goes on along the minus strand of NC_086383.1, from coordinate 11,981,197 downwards.
TTGTTCTTTTAACATTTGGCCCTTTTGTCTTTTGTTTCTTTACAGAAAAAAAAGTTTTTCTATTTATTCATTTCTATGTCATAAATTGCTTATCGGCATAGAAGTGTTTCGATTTTTTTCGGAAAAAATGCATAGAAATTATTGCAAAAATAAATAGACTCCTATTGAATAAAAGGTTTTGTTTAGTTTGATAATTATGAATGAGCAACATTAAAAAAAAATCTCATTTAGGTAATCTTCAGTCTTTGTATTTATCGTTGCACAAATAAACATGATAAAGGTAAACTTTAATGTGTGAAAGATGTATTCTTTAAACTCAAGGCGCTGGAAGACAGGACCATATAACCTTAGCAAAAATCATTTTTATTTCAGATCAATTCTAATTGCTTAGAAATATGTATGAAAAGTACATGAATAGCCATAAAAAATTTGTTACCATAGAAGCTTCATAATGTGATAACAAAAGTACTTTTTTTTTTATTCTTTCATGAAATTTGCAATGTTCAATCAGTTTGTGTTATTCCATTTAACATTAATAAAATAACATGGAAAAGTGCAAACGGTACTCGTGAGAAGTTTGAACTCTTTAGAAGATACTGAAACCAGTTAAAAAGAGAAAATACTAGTTGAAAATGTGAGGCGAACGATACCAAAGGAACATTAACTCTCAAAAGTGGAAAAAAACCTTATATGACTGAAAAAAGAAAAAAAACTAGCAAACAAACAATAGTACACAAACAAAAGCTAGGGTTATCTCATGTGCTCCGAAAGTGAAAGCGGACTTTGCTTAACATGTGACAATGTCGTGTTGCTCATGTTAGTACAAACCAAGTTATAAATCATATTCGGGAAAAGAGGACATGATTGTAGTTACGATATTTGAAATTCAATGTAATTATAACAGGTTCAGGGACTTCATCCTGAAAAAAGTGCCAAGACATACGGTGATTCCCATGACTCACACAAACTTATACCAGAACAGATAGCAGAACTTGCATTAGATTCGGTAAGTAAATATTTTGGTATCAATTGAAATCAAATGTTGATTGTGATATCTGTACCGTACCGTAGTACCGTACCGTAGTACCGTATTGAAATTATAGTAACATTAGTGTTGCTATAAACATACAAATGGAAAAAAAGTAAGGCAGACATATCAATTATTTTTATTCAATCGAAAACACATAGTTATAAGTGTATTGTGTACTTATTCAATCGAAAAAACATAGTTATAAGTGTATTGTGTACCTTAGGAGCTCATATCCGCCTCATTAATATCTTATAGGCTTAAACCTGTCTAAAAAAGCCGGATGTTGTCATCACTTGAAAAAATCAGATTAAAGACCACTTACGATCCATTTTATGGCTTCTTTTAAAGCTAACCTTGATACTATAAATTACTTATTAAAAGTATATATTAATCTGCAATGCCTAAAAAGAACTTGGTAGCATATGAAATAACGTTCTGCTTTATGAATTAAGGGAAACCGTTATTGCATCTGACAATTTTTTGTTAAGATCCGTAGCCCGTAGCTTTTTCGCAATTGTGATGAAAACTAAGATATATATTCTTAAACAGAAAAGGTTCACAAATGGTCTATCATTGTCTCATAATTGATGTACATATATACTTTACTACAATATACATATTTTATATAATCAGATATTGTGTTTTATTATATATCCTCTTCATGAAATAATGACAATTATTTTCCCTGACAGCAATGCATATAAAGTAGCCTTTGTTAGTTTTGTATGTTTTTAAATTGTATTGCATTTATATGTTTCTAAGTGTTAAGTCTATTTTCACTGAACTAGTTTGTTGTGTTCTCTGGCCAGCTGAAGCTCGCCTCCGGCTGCAGATTCTTCTCGCTGAGTTAAACACCCTTGGGCTGTCTCTACTCTTTAAATGTGTTGTTGTTTCTTTGACACGGTCACAAATTTCCTTTCAAAATTTTATCTTAAGAAAAAATCCGTATTTTAAGCGAATAAAATATCTTTAATGCAAATATAAATTGTTTACTTTCGAAAAATGCTTACCGCATTTGTTAACCAAAAAAAAACCCTAAAAACCCAATGAATCCAATAATAAGATATTTGTGTCGACAAAAATGCGTCTGGTTTTTTCATTCGTCCATGTTTCTGTGATAAAAAAAACTGTGCCAAAATAAAATCTGGAAGTTTTTGCTGTATATATTTGCCGAGAAGTGCATGCCTATACCGTATTATGATGTATACATTGAATTAATTTTAAATAATGCTAAGGTTAAAATTTTTTTTCTTGTCTTCCTAGTATTATTATTTATGACAAAAAAAAATTGAAGGGTGTTGAGAGTAAAACACTTGTCAGATACACAACACATTGCACATTGCGGGTGACATTATATTCTAACAGAGCTAAAAATTAAAAGTTGTAGTACGATATTTTTATTATAATTTTTCAATGCCTAGCGTTGTTGCTAAATGGAATTCGATTGGATTGTTTTCAGATTGATAACATGAACCTATTCGAATCGTTTCTATCATATTTTTCAATAAGCTCATCATAGATACCAGGATTGAAATTTTTTATATGCGCCAGTTGCACGTGTCGTCTACATTTTTGAGATAAGACGTGGCACGGTACTTGTCTATCCCATATTTATGTATTTGGTTTTGATGTTATATTTGTTATTCTCGTGGTGTATTGTCTGTTGCTTGGTCCGTTTCTGTGTGCTGTTGCGTTTCGGTGTTGTGTCGTTGTTCTCCTCTTATATTTAATGCGTTTCCCTCGGTTTTGGTTTGTTGCCCCGATTTTGTTTTTTGTCCATGTATTTATGAGTTTTGAACAGCGGTATACTACTGTTGCCTTTATTTATCTACAAAAGACTCATCAGTATTTGATATCGCCGCATAAAGTGATTTAAATGACTGAATATAGAAATGAGAACAGTTATCATTAAGGAATTTCTATCTCCTATTCCATCCAACTCGCAGCGACATTACAAAATACAAAAAAAATCACAATTACAAAATATGCTTATCCTTCGTTAACATTTGACGTCAGTAAATATCTTCGGAATTTTCAACAAAACCGTTATTTTGAAAAAAAAATCAATATAATTCAAAAAGGGCATTAATTCCCGATTTTCATTTTTTTTTTTATTTTAAACTGGATTTTTAAAAAAAAAGTCAAAACAAACATATGATTTAACCTTACACTTTACAATAGCGATTATTATAACTTTCATGTTTGTTTAATCGTTATTCTTGACATAATACCAGATTGCATAATACATATTTTCCAGGAAGATTCAGGCTCAAGAAAGAGAAATTTTTACACAAATACAAATTATCTTTGGAAAAATAGAATAGTCCCTTATAGAATATATAACATGTGTAAGTACATAACTCGTTTTACAACACAAGTATGCATTGTGTCACTTGTTGCTCTTTATAGAGAATATGAGATACGTAACTTTTTTTTCTAATTTAAAAACAAGTAGTTACGGAGTGGCATAAATGACATTTGAAATTGTGTTAAAACTTGTTTTAGTGAGATAAATCATCTTTTTGAAATGTTTAATATCCTGTAAAATTTGTCGTACAATTCAAATGAAGATATTTCTTTTAGATTAATTGAAATCTGTCAAACATTTACTATATTAAATATTAAAATTGCAAGTTTATGCTAGTAGTATTTGCTGATTTACAAATTGTATTCGCTCGATTATCATCAAAAAGACAATTATACGAGAGTGAAGTTTAGCTAGCTATAAAACCAGGGTTAATCCAACATTCGCTTGATGTGTTTGAGCTGATGATTTTGTCGTTTAATAACGGACTTTCCGTTTTGAATTTTTTGAAGATATGCATGGAATACATGTCAATGAAACAGTAGCCATTTACAAAAATAACCATACGTACGTTGACCTATAGTTGTTAATGTCTGTGTCGTTTTATCGTTTGTGAATAGTTGTCTTATTGGCATTCATACCACATCTTCTTTTTAATAAACGATCTTTAGACGTCAACACACATAGCTATAGTCAATGCCAAATGCATAGTGTTGAGCCAAAATATTAACAAATACGATTTCATTTCGTGCGTACATTTTTCATGATTGTAGTACAAATACTTATACTTTACTATTATATTTCTGTTTGTGCGGTATTGTTCGTTTTAGACGATCCGGCTCATATTAAATTTACTTGTTTGTTGTTCCTTTAGACTCTTATATATACACACATGCTCTCTTTCACCACCAAGCTATCAAGAATGAACAAAGTTATGACAGTGATTCAATTAACAAAAATTGGTTCCACGTAAATGAAAGAATTAACATCTGGATTTTACTTTTAATTTACATTTTGATTTGTTCTTAAACATAACATGTATTTAAAATTTACTTTTCTAATTGCAGCCACAAGTTCTATAACAGTCATAAACAAAGCCATCAAACAGTTCTATGACTTTACATGTATCAAATGGGTAACAACTTCTGATCCCTTGTTCAACCCAACAGAACTTGGACACCAGAATGTTATAACATTTATAAATGCACCGTAAGTAATTGAACAGTTCGATATGTATATAAAATATTAGATACAGTTTATCGTTTTATTTTGTCGGCTTTAATGGACTCACCCTTTTCCTTAAAGTCATAAGAAACCTCAAATAAAAAAAAATAACGCATATGTTTTTTATAACTTAATGGATAGTTTTCATTATAAAACTTATGGACATATACTTTTTTCTGAAGAAATTCTTTCATTTATTCATATTTAGTAGAAGTTTACTTCATTTTAATTGCTTCCTTCCAGCAAGCTATTCCCCCGACATATTTTCCGTATGCAAAGTGACCTCAGTGTGACCCATCTCGTAAAAATCCGGTGATCACAATACGCATGGATGTCCTTAAAATAAACTATTATCTAAATTTACATGTTAAACACGTGCTCTCTTTCCATGCTTTTTTGTTTATTATTTGTCGATTGTTGACAAACAGGTGACCATCGTTAAACTTCGGCTTCAAAACACGAACTTTAATTACCTGCCATATTTTCACAACAACACTGACCGATTGAAACAAAAATGACGATTATACGAAATTTACACGAAAAAAATAATAAATTCGTGCACAGAAGACTAAGTTTATTGTGTTAGTATGCATTAGTTCAAGAAGTGGAAGAACATTATTTTTCACCGGTCACTCGTTTCTTATGACTTTAAACTCAGAGAACAGTATGAACTTCGAACGGAGCAAGATCAGGTACATCTACAGGTAAAGTGTTCAGTGCTATGCATGCACTACCTGTAATATAAATTCAAACTCAGTCTTATTCGCTGAAGAATTGATCAAAACCATATCAATTACCATCACTGTGTTTATTAATAAGATACAACTGGTGGATTTCTATATGTACAATATTATGATTGAACTTACAAAAATATAACCGAAAAACATTTGTGAATAATTACATTAACGGTACCAATTTTTCTGCATCAGATGCGGATTTCAACAATACATGTCGAACAGTGATGCTCGTGGCCAAAATATGTAAAATTCATGCAAAGCTTATATAAAAGACAAAGAGGTTTAATCCAAAAGTTCCAAAAAGTATAGCCAAATCCGTAAAAGGAATCAGAGCTTTAAATGAGGGAGAGACATTCCTTGATATATAATAATTTTCAATATTTTCTAACAGCAAATTTCATAAGACAAAAAAATCCGTATTTTCGAATGCAGCATATTCTTGCCTGTGACCACTTAGTAACACCCCTGCAAAAAAAAAAGAAACACACAACAAGAAACAAACAAAAAAACCAAACCACACAACAGCAATAAAAAACACCTCCCCCCAAACAAATCAGAAGTAAAAAACACGAAACAAAACAAATATTTTTAATCTCGTATTCTTGACTTTTCAGAGGTTGTTGGTCCTACGTAGGAAATGTGAATCCCCAAGGAAACGACATACAGTTTCTTGGCTTGTCAGAACCAGGTTGTATAAGTGTGAGTATGTTCAATGAAATGCACGCGACTTCTTTCATTCATTTAAGAGAACAATTATCCCAATGTTTTGTTCGCGTTTGTATACTTTTACTAACTACTAGTATATCGTTTGATTTCCAATTTTCAAAACAAAAACCCAACATACTGTAGGTAACAGTTCCTTTTTTGGTAAAGACGAAAGCTTTTGGCGAGTTCAACAATTTACAAAGAAATAAGTAAATTGATCTCAAGGTCAAATTCGGGGCAACTTTGACCAACCGAAGCCCAAACAGTACCCAATCTAGTTACCAGAGATATGTGTGGGAGTGTAAAAAAGGCCCTGCTGATGCACTGAAATTTACACTGCTCTAAGATTGAATCGAGCTCGGGACAACTCTACAACTATCCCATATGTACGTATGGAAAAGACACAAAAGAAAAATGTAGTTGATTGTATATTAACAATGTCGCCGGTAAAATGTTTTTTTAGTTGATTCATATTGATAATGTGGCCGGTATAAAGTTTTTGTAGCCAATAGTATACATCCAACTTACCACGTACACACATACAAGTTAAACAGATTAAAACAACACGGTAAAACATATCCTCTTACGTGTGAAGTGCCCCTTAGAACACATCCGCTCCAGGAACTCCCAAAGAAAAATAACCCAAAAGCGGGATGCCCAAGCACAGATCGAGTCGAGTCAAGTGTCACAAAACCAAAATACACAAAACACCACGAAGACAAACAAAGGAAAAGCTGCAATGCAAATGGAAAAAGACAGATTAATTGCAACGACGGCAACTATAAAGCACGAAACCGAAGAGCTTATCTGGATTTACCTTAATCAGAAACGCTCAAATTCAAACATTTGAAATCCGAAGATAGATAAGTACCGAAAATCGTTGAAGGCTATATGTTAAAAATATCTAAAGTAAATAGCCAAATTCATCTAAAGCCAACTTTGCATGAGGGAGTTGAAACCTAAGTCATAATAATTTCAAAGTTTATAAACGGACAATTTTAGTAAAGTTTGTAAAATCATATCATTACCGAAGCACTGATTACTGAGCTGTTGATACCCTCGGGGACTGATAGTCCACCAGCAGAGGTATCGACCCAGTGATGTTAAAATTTGAAAACAACACGTTCAATGATTTCATTGCGTCCGAAGTGCTCAAAGCCAAATATTTGAAATCCGAAGATAGATAAGAACCGAAAAAAAAACATTTCTACAATTTACTGACATTTTCAATTTTTCTGTCCAATAATTATCAAATTCAAATTAAAAGAATGCTTTACTTGCAGGTTGGAACATCTGTTCATGAAATGTTACATGCCATGGGAGGAAAACATGAACAATCTAGATCTGATCGTGATAACTACGTCACAATAGAATGGCCAAATGTAAAGAATGGGCGGGACAATAACAACATGGTGAAGGCAAACACACAAGACAACAACCCCTATGATGCAGAATCAGCCATGCAGTACAGTCTGTATGTGAGTATTTATACAATTTAAGAAAAAAGAAATGATTAAAAAAATATTTGAGGACCAAGGTAAATAGTTCGTTGAAACAAAAACATTACATACACAATCAAAGTTCGTATTAAAGCATTTCTACCATTGTGATTTCTTTTGCACTACATGACAGATTTTCAATTTCATTGCGTGTTTATTGTATATTATATATTTTTACTAAATAGTTTGATGTGCAATGAAATTATTTAGTACTGGACTTATTAGCAATTTATCATTTTCAGGCTTTTTCAACGAATGGCAAAAAAACTATTCAGTTTAAAGATCAACGATTAGAGTTTTTGGCCGATTCCGCTGATGGTTTAGAGTTCTATGATATACAAGATGTTACTGATGCTTATACATGTACAGGTAAGTGAATTTACAGGCTTTTCCTTATTGCCACGTATATGCATGAAATATCATTTTATTTCAGAAGTTCGCAAAGATGATAAGTCGAAGATATTGACGATATATTTTTTTTTTTACCTAAAAGTCAGAAATAAGACTCACGGAATCTTCAAAAGAGGATGTGACTTTTATTGAATTGAATATATAATTACCTTAAATATAGCATTTTACAAATGATAAAATGTAAACTTCTAATTATTGCATGGCAAGTAGAATACTACTGTTACATAAATAAGAATACCATGTACATGCATTACGTACTAGCATAATTAATTCATGAAAAGTTACTGAAATCATCATAGAATTATCATTTGTGTTGATTTTTTGAGGGATTTTGTCCAAAATAGGAGTGACATTTAAAGGCACATTTCATAGATTTTTTCATATTATAGCTTGGAAAGTGAGCGTGTTCAATGGTCAAATCAATTTATTTCCTTTCCATAAACTAATTGAATCGACTAAAGAAGACACAATAATATACAAAAAATCTGAGGAAAAGTTATAAATTGTTGTTAAGTATCATGATGCAGTAATGAAGGTCTTGTTCCGCGGCCCCATGACGCCCAACATGTCAAAAGATGTTCCGTCAGTTATAAGAAATCATGAGCAGGTATGAATTAATAATTTGTTTATATAATATAACAGAATGCCTTTATTGGCTTAAATGCCAACAATTGCTAAACAAAAATAATCAATATCAAATGATGCTTGTATGACAGAACAAGATGTTATTTTAGTTCAAATTTTACAGCAGATTAAAGATTCGAGAATGTGTATTCTTGTTTTGACACATGAAATGTTAATCTATACAACAACAATTTATCTTTGGAAGTCACACGTAAATATTGATTTTTTACAATTATTTTATTTGTAGACCATTGCACAAACATACCTAACTGTCAAAATGGTGGCTTTCTTAATTTTCAATGTACATGTACTTGTCCAGATGTTCTTACTGGTGCTATCTGTGAACGAACTGTCTCTAATAGTCGTAAGTAGCAATTTGTGACGCATTTTTCAGATGATATTCCGTATTATCCTTTATTTAACAAACAATAAGAATACAAATAAAGGGAATCATAAAAAACGAATCAAAAGGAGATATAATAAGTATTGCAACTTATAAATAATACGGACGCATGAAAGTAATTATTAATTTTAGTACTTGGCCGATACCTTTGTTTTTAAACCTTCGATATTTTGTTAAAGGAACAAACATCGATGTGAGTCTTACATGTACAACAAATTTTATTTTATTTTCGTAAATAACAATCAATTGAATAGTTTTATCAGAAAGTTAAACCTGATTTTGTCTTGGACGCGGACTATCAAAACATCTTTATTCTTAAATCATCTTTCACCAACTATCTACACAACACTGTTCCTGCCTTACACCCTAACAACCCAGAATAGCGCCGACCTCAAACCGGATTCAATAATTTCCGGTCTGGAATAATGATCATATTCTATTAGAGGCGGTAGCCTTTTCTTTAAAAGTTGTTTTGCTTTAATAGTCAAATCAGAAATGTCCATCTAACGTGCATTCTGTGAAAGAAAGATTAACTAAATATTTATGTGTTCCGTTCACTATTTTACACACCAGTCCCGTTTGATTCAATATTTCACTCATGTGACGGTCTAGTGTCGATTCATGATCAGGTGTTGAAAAGTTATTATCTCAGAAGGCTTTGGTTTATGATTCTTTCTTTTAAAATGCCGTAAAGGTACATCATGTTCAATGTGTCATCGATATTTGACAACTCATTTGCGGACAAAATCAGGTCGTTGTTACCATTGTGTTCAATGTTATGGTTGGTATTGACCTGTGTCCTGGTTTGTGAACATATTCCGGCATTAATACGTTAACATGAATTGATGATACAATTTTAGATGCTGTCTGATCTTCTAATTAAATCATCATAGATATCAGGATTAAATTTTGTATTAACGCCAGATGCGCATTTCGTCTACAAAAGACTTATCAGTAACGCTTGAATCAGAAATAGTGAAAAAGGCAATGTATACAAGTGTGGACTTTCATATTTATCAACAATGTATGGGCCTGTAAATGTGTACGTACATGGAATATGTTTCACAAATTGTTTGTAATTCTGGAAGAATATATGCTACCTATATATGAATAAATGTCAATTTTGCTTTTCACCGAATAGACAGTAATCCACCGACGACATTAAATAAAATAAAACTAAAGGACAACATACCGTCTTCAACTATATACAGGTCTGTTCAATATTTTTTCAGAATATGTTTACATTGCTAAGGTTTTTTGTTGATTGGGTTTCCATTATTAAGGCGTATTGCTCTTCAGGATTTGATAAAAAAAAAAAATTTGATACGTATGGTTATTTAAATATTTTACAGAAACCTGTGGTGGTGTTATCAACCTTGCTGCAGGAGAGGAAAGATTGATCCAATCCCCAAATTACCCCTCTAACTACCCAACAGGACTAGAATGTACCTGGTTGATAAAGGTAAGAATTGTCATCTTTTGAAATGAATTCATCAAACAAATTATCTTACAAGATTTTACTGACTCTTGCATGGGCCAATTCGTTTTTTTTTCACAAGAGAAAATCTATAAACTGTTCTAACAATTATTCTAGGCAAAATAATACCTGATTTTCGATTGCTGCAATCAGCATATAATCCCATGGAACTCGAGTGCATATTCTTTGGTGAGATTCATAGGACTTTTATGATATGTTTGTGAGTAAATTGGTCCAATTTATACATCAATGAATTATTTTAAAAGTTCGTTTAATCATTTTATTTTAAAAAAAAATTAGAGATTAGGAATTCATGTTTAGACATTCGTGGCCTGTAGTACACGCAAATTGTATATTATTGTCATTGAATAGACCAGTCGTATCAATATATTTATTGGTTGACGCAAAAATATGAAAAATTGCTGTCTGATAAAATATATAATCTTTAAAAAAAATATTAATTCAATTACACGGTTAACGTTCGAATGACGTCGATCCAGTTTGTTTTATTATCGCACCGCCATCTTGTTAACATTGTTTACTTAAAGAAATTCGGTCAACGCCGTCTTTTGAATAATAAACAATGTCATGAACAACTACCAGAAGTCCTCTCGTCCAATAATATTAACATGTGTCATAATATCCAAATCATATAATAATTATTTACACGTACCAGACAAAAAAAAATGAACATGAAGAGAGAAGATTTATTTTTTTTGTTTTTAAGGACAGTTATCTGTTTTGATCAAATCTATCATTCATATATCCAATGATGAATAGTTTTATTTTTACTTAAAAATACCCTTGTTCTTAAAACTTAACAGAGAAATAACCCGACAATTGCCAGGTGTAGGGCAATACTTGCTTATCTTTCCTGAGAAACTGTGTTGTGCTTTGTATACTGTTGTTTGTGTTTTGTTCTTGTCCTTTTTGCAATGGCGATGCTCCTTCGTTTTCGACTTTTGCGTTTCAATAACATTGAGAATGGAATTGGGGAATGTGTCAAAGTGACAACGTCCATTTAGTATCTTCGCCAAAATCAATCCAGTTTTGTTGAAATATACTTCCTTATATTTAGATAACAACTGAAAATTGTGCTGTGTACTTGTTTTATCACTTTCAGGGAACTGTTAATAATTTAGTTCGAGCTTCAGTACAGTACATGGATATATCTGCTGACGCTGCTTGCAATCATTGGTTGGAGTACAGATATAATTTATTAGGACAGAAAGGTCCAAAGTAAGTTTGTTACAATATTTCTTACCAGACACAATAAAAGTGATATATATTTGAAATTTATAGAAAAGATAAACCTTTTTGCCAAAAGTTTCCGTTTTTTTTTGTGAATAAAAATATATCAAGATACAAGGGTTATAATTTGATTCGCCAGACACACGGTTCGTTAATATTACAATCATCACTGGTGATAACATCAAACAAATTTCAGCGTCAGACATAGGTATAAGCGTAGTTTATTCATCCGGAAAACCTGAACTCAACCCCAGTTTTTGGTTGGGGTTAGTGTTGTTGTTGTATCCCTATTTGTAACACTTTGCTTATGCATCTTTGTCAAAATTTTGGGATTTGATGCGACTGTCGTACATGTGAGAGGTTTAGCGCTTTAATACCAGGTTGAATCAACCATTTTCTACATTTGAAATGTCTTTACCAATTAAGGAATATGACAGTTGTTGTCCATTCGTTTGATGTTTTTTTTATCATTTTATTTTGCCATTTGATAAGGGACTTTCCGTTTTGATTTTCCTCGGAATTCAGTATTTTTTGTGATTTTACTTTTTGATGATTTTTTTCAACCACTTGGTAGGTGCCTTTGTTGGTAATAATAAATTCTGTGCTGACATGAAAAAAACTGATACAGCTATGCTGTAAATAAAATATAATCAATCGCAATACTAAGTTATTAAAACCCCAGGCATCGGTGACCTTAACAAGTTTTGGCATTTTTTTTGGCAACTCTTTGTTTTGAATATTTTTAAACGTCGATATTAATTTGAACTTCTAAATGATTTTTTTCTACAATGACGAGTTTTATGCACTTGCAGTTTACTACCGATTTAGCTTGGAACCTTTGATGAGTTTTGTATTACCTAATTTTCATGAATATTTATGATTTTAAGTTTTGTCATACTGGTAATGACACATGAATCGGAAAGACTATTGACCTAAAATACAGCAGGCAAGACATTTCAGTCTGCGGACTGTAGTTGCTCCATATTTTCGTCTTTAATATACAAAATGAGATACAAATTATATTACTGGTGAAAAGGGATTAGACAGTTCAACAGATGACCTGAGCAATTCAATGAAAATAAGAACAGTTTGACCCCATCTTCATTTTATTCTATATTTTTATGATACAGGAAATGTGGTACGAAATATATTGCTGATGAAGAGTTATTGGACAGTACACCAGATGACCTGAGCAATGCCATGGAAATAAGAACAGTCTGACTCCATCTTCTTTTTATTTTATATTTTTATAATACAGGAAATGTGGCACAAACTTTGTTGCTGATGAAGAGATATGGGATAGTACACCAGATGAGCTGAGCAATGCTATGATAATAAGATTTGACAGTAATACATTCTCAACGAAGCCAGCGGCCACAGGATTCTCTATCAAAGTTCAATCAATTGGAAAAGGTTTGTATTTACCTGAAAATAATGAACATTTGAATTTATTTAATACGTATTATCTAAGCAATATTTTGAATAACGGGACTGGCCGATTGTTTAAATGAAACCTTTAGGATAATTCTTTTTGAGATAGAAACATTTTTTAAATATATACGCTGTCTTTATTATCAATGTTGTACAAAAATTATTTTTTGAAAATGTTATAAATATAAATTTTCCGTACAAAAATATACAGTACAAACAAACACAAGAACACTCAGCACATACAAATGCATAAATTAATAATATAATAGTACCTTATTACATGTCGACCGCAGAATGACAAGGGACATTTCCCATTAAGGAACAGATAAGCACTCATAACGGTGACGTATTTTGTGGTTTAATTGTTATCTTGAAATATAATTATATGGAACAAGAAATAAAAATTCAAAAATAGTTTCAAAATACAATGACACAAGACAATTGTGAAATGCATTAAAAAAGTCCCACAGAGTTCAACCACAAACACAATATCCAATATCAAAACAATACATAAAATTTGCAGTTGTGAATAATGCATTTGGTTTCTGTAACCATTTCAAACTATTATAAGAAAAAGGACGCGACTTTTAAATCTCATGTAAAAAAAAGATGTATGTGCATGTATACTTCTAAAGACAAAAGCTACCACATACAGAACGATAGAGGTTGATCCTTATGTTTTACCAGATATAAAGGTTTGTTTATAGATTTATACGTGTTTCTCGTCTCTCGTTTTTTTTATATAGATTTGACCATTGGTTTTCCCGTTTTAATGGTTTTACACTAGTAATTTTGGGGTCCTTTATCGCTTGTTGTTCGATGTGAGCCAAGGATCCGTGTTAAAGGCCGTACATTGATCTATCATGGTTTATTTTTAAAAATTGCTATTTGAATTGAGAGTTGTCTCATTGGCACTAACAACAGATCTATTTTTTTTTTATAAGAAATGTGTTATTTGTAAAGATGATTGAGTTGTTTGGTATATAGACATCACATGTAATGTAATAACTGCTACTATTCTCAGGATGTGTCACCAACCCTTGTATGTATGGAAAGTGCAGCAGCCCTGAGGGTACCAGTGACTATACATGTACATGTAACCAAGGTGTATCAGGCACAAACTGTGATATGCTCACTAGTGAGTATATTGTTACCATATCTTTGTTATGCCCTCTATCACGGTGTCAGGAGTCTCCTGAAATAACATAATCCTCTAGTGCATGCTTTTGGTGTGCTGGTTGCTAAACTTTCTTTGAGCCTACACATTAAAAAATAATATGTATATGGTCATAATATAGCATTAACTAAAATTAATAAAACTTTCTACCTAAATATCCTAATATTGCATTGTTTTGTCATTATCCGTTCATAAATTTAGGAATTATCAATAAACTAAGGTCGAACTTCCCCAGGCAAAGCTTTCAATTGATTGGCTTTGAGCGTTCCCGATAATACAAATCAAGGACAGCGTTTCGAATAAAACAAATTGATAACTTTAGAGTGTCATTTTATTTGAAAGGTAAAACAAAAAACGAAGGACTGTATTTTTCAATACTTTGCAGACAATAACTATATCAATGATTTTCATGCCAGCACTGGACTGGTGATACTCTCAGTGACGAAGCATCAAGCATCAGCTGACAGGACCCAGTGGTTTAAAAAACTCATTAAAGATACATGGCTTTTAGTTTAGAATACCAGACACGCTTTTTATATACACACATATCAGTAGTCCTTGAAATAATTCAAATTTAAACAAAAGTTCATTTAATTCCTTTGTATCGTATATGTTGCCGTAACGTTATTTTTAAACACCTCAGAATTATCTTCTGCATGTTTTCTGCAGTGTAATTTTACTGTTCTTTTATTAAATGCCTTCTTTAACATTGTTTTCTTGCAACTAATTTTAGTTATGTAATGACGTTTTTGTTTCTGTACCTTGCTGCTGTTTATTAGTTATCTCTGATTTTAACTTTAAAGAAAATGAAATCTTAAAATAAAAAGTTTTAATTTCCGTTCAAAGATATACATTACCTTTGCTAGCTAATAATTGCTTGGTTCGTCTTAATTTTTTTCTATTTACATCATTGGGTCGCTATCACTTCTATGTGACGTTTCGTCCACGCGGGTATCACCAGCCCGGTAGTCATTACTTTGATGTTGACATGAATATCAATGATGTGGTCATTTTTTTAAATTTCCTATTTACAAAACTTCGATTTATTTTTGAAAAACTAAGGATTTTCTTGTCCCAGGCATAGATTACCTTAGTCGTATTTGGCACAACCTTTTTGGAATTTTGGATCCTCAATGCTCTTCAACTGTGTACTTGTTTGGTTTAAAAGATATATTTTGATATGAGCGTCACTAATTATTCTTATGTAGACGAAACGTTCGTCTACCTTTGATAACTATTTCAACGTTCATATTTATTTTCTATGTGAAAATTTACCTGGCTATATAAATCATTTATCAATTATCATAAAAAAAAATGAAGAAGAGACCAAAATCCTAAAAGTAGATCAAGTACTTGCAACACCATGACAATACAAATGAAATAGGTTAAAAAGACCATCAACAGTGTACCTTAATTTCATCAAAAAATTAGAACTGACCATAACTTAAAAAAAAGTGCAGGAAACCTGACCCCCAGTATTTTGCTGAGTAATGAGTTTTCTTTGTTTTGGTGGACTCATGTTAATCATCCTCGTTATTTTTTTCCATTGTATTGCCGTTTTGTTTTGTGTTTTGGTATTTTTTATTTATTTTGGATGTGTTTTTATTTAACAATCAGTACTTTCTTCAGGTTCAGCAATAGTCAAATGTACGTTTGAGTATGGAGAAAGATGCATTTTTGAAACGGAGGCAAATCATGAGCTTAATTGGGACTATCAAAGTGTAAGTTGAGAGTAATGTTCCATTTCAAAATCTAAAATGATACACATCGCATTCGCGAGATGTGATGGGTGAGACCAATCGTAAAAGAGTCAAATCTCCACCTTTCCATATTTGGACCATGTGTCGTAAAAGTAAAAATACAATAAAAACTGCATATTGGGGCCTTTACAGCTAACTATGCGGTATTGGCTTTGCTCATTGTTGAAGGCTGTACGGTGACCTATAGTTGTTAATGTTTGTGTCATTTTAATCTTTTGTGGAAAATTTTCTTATTGGCAATCATACCACATCTTCTTTTTCTATAGTCCAGCTACCAGCAAGATAATCATTTACTTAATCCAGACGTTTTGAAAGCAGTGTCAAAATGTACTTGTTACTGAAGGACACAAGTTAAACTAGTCTGATTTGTTTATATGCTAGTATCTTTTGTTCGGTGATAAAATATACACAGACTAGCAGCTTGTTAAATATCATGATTTCGTGTATCATTGGTGACATGAGTGTGAATGTCGTCAGTATTCAAACTTAAACTTAAGAGATGAATTGAATCTCAAAACTAAATGAAAAGCCGAATAAGAAAAGTGATTAAAGAGTCATTTAACGTAAGTCCGATCAAGCTTTCTTAACAAATTAAAAAATAATTATTGCAACAGCGTATATATTTATAATGCGTGATTTTTTTTTAGTAACAAAACTTTTTTTAAAGTGTACATTACTGATAATATTATATATCTAAATTCCTTTAGTACTGCTATTTTGATATTTTTGAGAGGTTTTTGCTGGTCAAGAATGAATCCATGGTCTTGAATGAATGAAAAAAATTATTCTTTATTCGCAAACAAGTAACTGAAGACTTACAAAAAGGAAATATAAAAAAAAACAAATTTAGGAAAAGGGAATTTACAAATGAGGAAAAGGAAAGTTACACGTAAGAAAAAGGTAGAAATTAAAAGAGGAATTAAAGTAATCAATGAGAAAAAGCGAGCTTGATCATATGACAAAAAAAATTGTACTAATTAAGAAAGGCGAAGTAATTTAATCCCTTTTTAAAATGTGAACATCGGTCAACAACTGTTGCTTCATTTTATCTGCGATTTAGTTAACTGTGTACAAATGCCTTATAGTTCGATTTCATAAAAAATAAAACAAGTGAATGTCTTGACTATATAAAATTAATGCTTTTATCTGTATTGAAATCTTTGTTTGACAGCTAGGTACACCATCTAGTAATACAGGACCAGATAATGCCCACACAGGGTTTCAATATGTCTATATAGAGGCATCAGGACCAAGACAGGCTGGGGATAAAGCAGTTATGTCAACAAATATACAGTTGTCAAGTAAGATTTAAAAAAAAGAAACTTATCTCTAGTTCCTCAAAGAATCAGTCACCTCCAAACAAGTGTTACAAACATGAATTTAACAAAACTTGTTACCTGATGATATACTCATTAATTGTAACATATGCTAACGCCCAACTTCTCATAAATTAAGATGTTCATTTTAGAAAAGTCTTAAATTGATGGAAGCTCTCACAAATCGGATACAAAAGAAGATTTGGTATGATTGCGAATGAGACAATTATCCACAAAAGACCAAAATGACACAAACATTAACAACTATAGGTCACCGTACGGCCTTCAACAATGAGCAAAGCCCATACCGCATAGTCAGCTATAAAAGGCCCCGATAAGACAATGTAAAACAATTCAAACGAGAGAACTAACGGCCTCATTTAAGTAAAAATGAAGGAAATACAAATATGTAACACATAAACAAACGACAACCACTGAATTACAGGCTACAAGTCTTGCAGCGTACTAATTCTGCATGATTTATTGTTTTTGTAGATGTCGGCTACCATATGACATTCTGGTATCACATGAAGGGTAGTTCTATGGGTACATTAAATATATACGCAGAAGGAACGACCACAGCGAAATCAGCTATATGGACTCGATCTGGATCTCAGGGCAATGATTGGGTCAAAGGGGAGGTTGACATAACTGCCATGAATGGTCTTAAAGTAAGTAGCCTTTTAATATTTTTTTTTCTTTGAAGTGTTTTTACATTGCACAGCGAGTTAAGACTTATTTGCGTAACCATGTGTCTCATGGCTTTTGAAAATCTAAGTGTTATGCTTTTATCATTCTGTTTCCTGCATTATTTAAATCAAGAGGAAATTGACAGGTAATAATGCGTTGTTAGTTTAATCAGAAATTAATTGTTAAACCACTGAAGGACAAATAAAAGCTTGGAATGTCATTATTTCGTGTCACCTCACTTATGGTACACTAAACCTTATGTTTTAAGATTTCAAAGTCCTGTAGTGCGCCTTCTTAAGTCTTCAACCCACTTCAATCCAATGTGGTCATTTTTGTAAATTTCCTGTTAACAAAACGTTTTGCGAAAAAATAAGGATTTTCTTATCCCAGGCTTAGATTACCTTAGTCGTTATTGGTACAACTTTTTGGAATTTTGGCTCCTCAACGCTCTTCAATTTTGTACTTGGTTTGCTTTATAAATATTTTTATATGAGCGTCACTAATGAGTCTTATGTAGACCAAATGTGCGTCTGGTGTACTTAATTATAATCCTGATACCTTTGATAACATTTCCAAAAGACTTTCAAAGATAGTTGTGAATACATCACTAATGTCAAATTAGTTTACACACAAATAAAGAAGTATAATGATTTGTCAGATAAAATGTTTCTCATAAAAAGTGAAAAAAGTCAACAAGAGAACAATTATTAAGATAATCTATAGAGTACTGTGTGCTAATTTACCTTAAACGGTTTGTTTTAGCTATCAATTGAAGGTATTCGTGGATCTGACTGGTCAAGTGACATTGCAATAGATGATATTTCACTTACCCCTGGAACAAGCGGTAAGATTTGTATTACTCTACATAAAACTTCAAAATCAATTGAAATATAGAATAAATTAGTTTGAAATTGGTCATATTCATTGTCCTAATTCACAATGTATTTTAATTATTGCATTTCTCACAGCAATGTTGAGACAACGTCACACTAATATCAATGTCGTTCATGCTTATCCTAAATCTTTAAAACGGCACTGATCCGTCGAGTCAAGAACTGAATAAAGCGTCGAATTCAGTCCTAAAGGAGTCTCCGTCTTTTTCTGTGTTGTCTTGATTTATCATTGATGTGTTAATAATTATAGATTAACTGTTAACAACCATTAAATCTTTTAAATACTAAGTTTTTTTTGTCAATTATAGATTACCGTAGCTGTTTTTGGCAAAACTTTAAGAATTATTTGTCCTCAAAGATCTTCAACTTCATACTGTATTTGCCCTTTTTAACATTTGTTATTCGATGGTCACTGAGGAGTATTTTTTAATCTTGGTATGTATGATAAGTTTATTGTTGAAGAGCTTGTTCGAGTGCCTGTAGATTTTGAGGCACTGGATGTTGGCTGCGCTCATTCTGATGCCAGTCATCTCATTAAAAGCTTGTTTATTGTTTTCATTCAAATGCGACGGGCTCATTTATATAATTCATAAGTAATTTGAATAATAAAAAACATTTTCTCTCACAATCACAGGATGTTTCTTTCTTCTTCACAGGTGGCGGCCAATCGCAAACATGTTCGTTTGAAACTGGTGCTTCATGTTTTTTGGTTGAAGCGACAAATGACGATTTTGATTGGACTCCTCTATCAGTAAGTCATTACAAGCCATTGTATTATTGATGCTTTGATTTAGATGATTTAATGACTATGTCTTAGATTTTAGCCTTCTTATTCTATTGTATTATCAGTTTCTCTATGACTTATGAATTTTGATTGTCCCATGCTGATATATTCAGCCAATTATGATGGCCACCGATTGTTACGTTATTGAAGGCATGCAATAAAAAAAACGTTTCTACGGAATTGTACGTGGTTTTTTTCACATAAGAAAATCTAAATTGTTGCTGGTGTCCAAATATCCTCTCGACTACGTTCGTCCGTACATCCGTCCGTTCAGCCACTATATAATTGCTCATTGTAAGAAAGTTGAAACACCCATTGTACTATAATTTGTTTATCAAAGTGTTCTTGGCTTCTCTAAACGGGAATGGTGTTATAATGTTGAGTTGTAACTAATAAGAAATATTTACATATACTCGCAGCTAGCCACTTCCAGTGTGCTGATTATTGTAAATTTAATAACACATTAAACATAAATTGTAATGTAATTTTTTAATTATTATAGTTTCCAGTCACTTTCAGTGCGCCGATAATTTGAAATTTAAAAAAACTATTAAACATTACTATAAATTGTTATGTAATATTATAATATTATACACAAATGAATATTTAGGGAGGTTCACCATCTTCTGGAACAGGACCAAAAGCGGCATATGAAGGAAGCATGTACAAATATATAGAAGTATCGTCCCCTGTGAGCAGCAACTCAGTTGCTAGGTTGATGTCTTCTTCCTCATTAAATGGTAAATAGTTTTTGCATATAACGTGTTGTTTTTATTTTTTTCAGGAATCTTCTCCTATACATCGGCAGTACATTTGGAAAAGTATATTTGCAAATCTTTCTGTTGTTTTATTTTAACAAAATATTTTGTTATATTCAGGACGTTTTAAAGCTTGCTAAGAGATAATAAATATGATAAAATTTGAAGGCTGTATAGTGACTATTAGTTGCTTAAGTTATAGATGATGCATATTTTAAGGTTTTTCTTGACGTAGAACACACTTTGGGGTGTCAGGATTGATCAAATGAACAATCCTGACACCACGAGGCGTCTTCTACGACAAGAAAAACATTAACATATGCGTTATATGACTTAAATACCGTCAAAAATATATTATTTTTTATGAAGATTTGCAAAATTAAGTGTCCTCTTTTACCGACCACACTGAAGTGGGATTTTCCTTTCTAATGCGTTCAGGTTTTTATACGTCATACGGCTTATTTAGAATGTGAAATAAAACTCGCTGATTAATCTAGATATAAACATTTTAAAAAGTATTATCCATACACAATAAAAATTTCACTGAACTGCATGAAGAAAGACAAAATTATTTGTTACCATCCGACAATGGTGTATGACAAATACAAGACACATTTTAAGTTAATTATTGTACCAACTTAGTTTATGGAAAAGAGGGGAGGAATATGTTTTTTTTTATTTGTTATGACATTTTGATTGCTGAAAAGTGGTTATCTTTTCAACAATTTTAATTAAAACGAATGAAATATTCAGAAAGAGTGTCCATTAAATAGCAATACATTTTTTGATAGATAACCAGGATATGATTATATACCCTCCCAATCCAAACCATTTTGTGAGTTACGTGAATGTTATTAAATAGATATAAGAATATCTTATAAATTTATTATTTGATAGAGTAAAATGTATACATATATTGAAAAAAGTTAAGAACTGACACGAAAACGAATATAAATACATGTGGGCCACAGTATGATTTCATATTCTGTGTGTATCGTCCTGAACATGCATGAAATATTTGCCACTGGACGTTAAGCCAGCAACCAAAAATTAATCAACCTATTCAATGTGAATCAACGAGATTTTCAAAATTTTGCATACGAATATGATAGATCTGGCTTTATTTATGAAAGTCTACATTGAAATTCATCTCACTTAGATGATAATGTTTGGGTTTTAAGCGATAAATTAATAAAACTTCACGTTATTTGATTCTAAAATTAAAATGCGGGCAATGACGATTTCTTTTACACCTTTCATAGATAGAAGTTAAAAAAAAAAGTTCCCAAATCGGCAACAAAAATAAGTCAGTCGAATTTAAGTTTGAAGTGAATTATAAATTGCATTTTTATAAAGGAAAATAATGAACTCACACAGGTCATTATTTTATGCCTTGAAGCACATTTCAGTAAAACAAGGTATCATCCAGGTTGATTCTAAAGCCTCGGTCACACCTCATCGGATAGCACGAACGGACGCATAACCGATGAAAATAAAAGTTGTCCGTTCACAAAATTGGTATCCGTTGGGAGTCCGTTGATGAAAAGACCGAATAAAACGGACGTGTAACGGATGCATAACGGACACACATCTGATATGCAACGTACGAGAAACGGACACCTTCCGGACAGAACAGATGTCGAACGCACATCCAACGGACGGGTACCGCATAAAACGGACAACGAACGGAAGCGTACCGGAGAAAACAGATGAACAAGATATACGGAAAAATCAAAGGCGACAATAATAATACATGTAAATCGAATAAATAAAATGTTTATGTGTAACTGGTTTTGATTTGTTCTTCAAAATTCCGTCAAAGGGCAGTGTCTGGCTTGAATAAGAACTGCTTGATTGTGAAGACGTGTCTATACTCTAAGATCGATTATGAATAATAAGAATTCATTAACCTTAAGAAATCTGACATACCAATAATTGGCATTTCTGACGCGAAATTTTCAATTGGCATTTATCCGTTTCAGATCCGTTCATCGTCCGTTTTATCCGTTATACGTCCAGTAGAAGTCCGTTTCTCATCCGTTTTATCCGTTGAACGTCCGGTAGAAGTCCCGTTGGTGAATTTTGGTGACGAGTACCGTACAAAACGGACGCATAACGGACGTTGAACGGACATTTTATCCGTTGGACGTCCGTTCAAGGTTTTGAACATGCTCAAAATTTTCCACCGGACAGAACGGACGTCGACGGATAAAACTTACGCTTAATGGACATGCAACGGATATGGCCGGACGTCTAACGGATAACAACGGACGTCTAACGGACATGAACGGAATGAAAAAATGTTAAACGGTATCCGTTAGGCGTCCGTTCGAGCTATCCGGTTAGTTGTGACCGAGGCTTAAGAAAAGTGTATTTGCAAATCTTTCTGTTGTTTTATTTTAACAAGATATTTTGTTATATTCAGGACGTTTTAAAGCTTGCTAAAGCTTGCTAAGAGATAATAAATATGATAAAATTTGAAGGCTGTATATTGACTATTAGTTGCTTAAGTTATAGATGATGCATATTTTAAGGTTTTTCTTGCCGTAGAACACACTTTGGCTTTATTTATGAAAGTCTACATTGAAATTCATCTCACTTATATGATAATGTTTGGGTTTTAAGCGATAAATTAATAAAACTTCACGTTATTTGATTCTAAAATTAAAATACGGGCAATGACGATTTCTTTTACACCTTTCATAGATAGAAGTTAAAAAAAAAAAGTTCCCAAATCGGCAACAAAAAACAGTCAGTCGAATTTAAGTTTGAAGTGAATTATTAATTGCATTTTTATAAAGGAAAATAATGAACTCACACAGGTCATTATTTTATGCCTTGAAGCACATTTCAGTAAAACAAGGTATCATCCAGGTTGATTCTAAAGCCTCGGTCACACCTTATCGGATAGCACGAACGGACGCATAACCGATGAAAATAAAAGTTGTCCGTTCACAAAATTGGTATCCGTTGGGAGTCCGTTGATGTAAAGACCGAATAAAACGGACGTGTAACGGATGCATAACGGACACACATCGGATATGCAACGTACGAGAAACGGACACCTACCGGACAGAACAGATGTCGAACGCACATCCAACGGACGGGTACCGCATAAAACGGACAACGAACGGAAGCGTACCGGAGAAAACAGATGAACAAGATATACGGAAAAATCAAAGGCGACAATAATAATACATGTTAATCGAATAAATAAAATGATTATGTGTAACTGGTTTTGATTTGTTCTTCAAAATTCCGTCAAAGGGCAGTGTCTGGCTTGAATAAGAACTGCTTGATTGTGAAGACGTGTCTATACTCTAAGATCGATTATGAATAATAAGAATTCATTAACCTTAAGAAATCTGACATACCAATAATTGGCATTTCTGACGCGAAATTTTCAATTGGCATTTATCATTGGCTGTTGAACGTCCGGTAGAAGTCCCGTTGGTGAATTTTGGTGACGAGTACCGTACAAAACGGACGCATAACGGACGTACAACGGACATTTTATCCGTTGGACGTCCGTTCAAGGTTTTGAACATGCTCAAAACTTTCCACCGGACGGACATGAACGGATTGAAAAAATGTTAAACGGTATCCGTTAGGCGTCCGTTCGACCTATCCGGTTAGTTGTGACCGAGGCTTAAGAAAGAATGGCAAATGGTTCTGAAAAGAAAAGACCTCCATGTAGGTATATAATTTTAATTTATTTCGTCTAAGGTGAATAATTGTCTCATTGGCATTTATAATTGGCACGTTGAAAACAATCAAGCTAATCACATATAATGCTTTTATATTAATAATAATAATAGGCAAAAAAAAACCACCATCCATGACACTGAACTTGTGTGGTTGAATTCGATACGAACTTAATCTTTACAGGTGGTGACCACTGTTTGACATTTGCTTATCACATGTTCGGATCTGATTACATGGGAGAATTGAAAATATCAACTGGAGTTACGGCCCCTGACAATGAACTATTTAAAGAATCTGGTAACCATGGGGATCAATGGAACAAGGGGATGGTTACGTTTACTACAAGTCCTGGAATGAAGGTTCTCTTAGTTGTTTTGCTGTCAATCATGTCTCCATATTTTTATATAATATTTTATTATTTCTGTTTATAATGATGTTAAAATATGAATTTTAGAAAGCGTTATTTTACTTTTTTTAATATTCTATATAGATAACTAATTTGTCTTTTCAGTTATTATGTATGATCACTGACATTAATTGTACTATATAAACATAATCCCTGACAATGTTAGTGATTATATTTAATTCCTAAACTGACCAGTGATTCTCCATCATCCCTGACAATTTCAGGGATTCTTCACAATTCACTGTTAAAGATAAAATAACAAAAATACTAAACTCCGACGAAAACTCAAATTTGAAAGTCCCTTATCAAATGGAAAAGTCAATTGATAGAATACATCAAACGAATCGATAATAATTTTCATATTCCAGACTTGGTAAAGGCATTCTAAAATGAAGGAAATGATGGATTGAACCTAGTTTTAAAGCACTAAACCCCTAACTTGTATAATTGTCAAATCAAATTCCGCTATTTTTATAACGATGCGTGAATAAAACAGACACAGTAGGTAAAATTGTCAAAATAGGGATAGAGCCATCCATACCGTGTCACAATATCAATCAGAACATGTATTTCACCTCTATCATATATTATATACATATATTATAATAATTTTTGAGCTAAGCTCAATAACTATGAAATCAAATTCTTTATATGTGTTTTCTTTTGTAGTTATTTGTAGAAGCAAATAAAGGATATACATGGCAAGGAGATATTGCTATAGATGATATTCAACTAGATAGTGGAAGTTGTGATGGTAAGAGTTTCAGCATAAACGAGGGACGAAAGATACTAGAGGGACAGTCAAAGTCAAAAATCGAAAAAAACCTGACAACGCCTGGCTAAAAATGACAGATGACAAACATAAAAATTTGTGTCATTTTGGTCTTTTGTGGATAGTTGTCTCATTGTCAATCATACCACATCTTCTTTTTTTATATAAACAATAGAACACATGACACAACATAGAAAACTAAATAATAAGCAACGCGAACCCCATCAAAAACTAAGGGTGATCTCAGGGGCTCCGGAAGAGTAAGCAGATCCTGCTCCACATGTGGCACCCGTCGTGTTGCTTATGTTATAACAAATCCGGTTATGAGTTAATTCGGTCAACTTTTTAGGCGTCAAATAGTTGCATCGGTATTACAAAAAATATGGAGCATATGTATGCAAAAGATAAATACATGGAAATGAATATAAACTAAAACTGAAAAAGGCAATTGGATATTATTTTTTTTGCATTGAACAAGACCATGATTTCGTTTAGACTGCTCAATATAAAGTATTTAAAAGTATTGATTGATATTTTCATCTGAATAGTTATCAAAGTTACCAGTATTATAATTGAGTACGCCAAACGCTCATATCAAAATATTAAAAAGCCAAACAATTAAATATCAATCTAAACAATTTTATTATGCATTTATCTGTTTCTCTGTGCTGACAGTTCGTACGTTTGTTTGTAATGTATGCTTGTCACGTAGTTGTGTCATTTTAACGATTTATTTTTATGGCCACGCAACGAAGTTGTCGTTGCCATATAGTTTTACCCTTGTCCGAAATTCCGTTATTCCGTCATTCCGCAACAAACCATTATACGGATTTTTTTTCTAAAATCCTTCAGATATTGGGCTGAATTTTAGTTTGTGAGTTCACCATGATGAGTTTTTTTGGCCTTTTTAACTTTTTTGGATTCGAGCGTCACTGATGAGTCTTTTGTAGACGAAACGCGCGTCTGGCGTATATACTAAATTTAGTCCTGGTATCTATGATGAAGAGTTTATTTACAACCACTGGGTCGATGTCACTGCTGGTGGAGATTTATTTCACCGGGGGTATCACAAGCCCAGTAGTCAGCACTTTTTGTGCTGACATGAATTGTCATTGATATGGTTATATTTATAAAACTGTTCACAAATTTTTGGAATTTTTTGAAATACTAAGGCTTTTCTACCTCAGGCATAGATTACCTTAGCTGTATTTGGCAAAACTTTTAGGAATTTTGATCCTCAATGCTCCTCAACTTCGTACTTTTTTTGGCCTTTTTAACTTTTTAGGATTCGAGCGTCACTGATGAGTCTTTTGTAGACGAAACGCGCGACTGGCGTATATACTAAATTTAGTCCTGGTATCTATGATGAGTTTATTTTCAAATCAAGATTAAATTTCGTTCCGCTCCATTTATTTTTGCCAAAATTACAGGCTTTGGACTTTAAGAAATTGTTGAAAATCACAGTTATACGTGTTTTTGTCTAAAGGCCTTCAGATATTAGGCTGATTTTTGGTATGTGAGTTAACCACGATGAGTTACAGCTCAAGTTTAAGTTTCGTTCCGCTCCGCTAATTATTGCTGAAATTACGGACTTTGGACTAAAAATTATTGAAAATCACAGTTATACGCATGTTTCTATACACATCCAGATTTATAGATGATTTTTGATATGTTAGACTACCATTATGTTTGTGTCCACATGTGTTATTGAAATTGCAAATTTTTCAACTCTTTGGGACGGGTTCATTCGTGTCGCTTTGGCACATCTAGTTTTAACATTGCCATATAAGCGCGAGGTTTCAGTAGCAAAAAAAACCAGGTTAAACCCAGCTTCTTGAGTTACGTGTCCTGTACCTAATAGAGAATATGGCATTTGTAATCAAATATTCCGTTTCTATTATATTTTTTTCATAATAGTTGATGTGTTTCCCTTGGTTTGATTTTGTAAACCGGATTTGTTTTCTCTCAGTCGATTTATGACTATTTAACAGTGGTAAAGCCTTTATTGTATACTAGCTGACAGTAACTTTGAGTACTTATAAATATGTATTTTCTATCCTTTGTCTTTGTTTGTCCATAATGTTATAAGTTCCGATATGTTGTGTGTGGAACTCTTTGAAATTGTTCCTTACAGTTTGTCGTATTCTACACTGTTACTCTACTCTCCAAGGTTAGTTAAGCGCTCTCAAACATTTCAAACACTTCCATACTTTTTTATAGCTCAAATGCCCCAAAGTGAGCTTTTTTCATTACTTGGCGTCCGTCGTTTGTCGTCGTCGCTAACTTTCACAAAAATCTTCTCCTCTGAAACAACTGAGACATATTTAACCAAACTTGGTCACAATCATTTTTTAGGTATCTAGTTTAAAAAAAATTCCGACGAAAACACCTGCCAACCAACATAGCAGACATAGCTAAAAATAGAACAAAGTGGTTGAATTCAGTTTTTCCCTGATATCTCTGAAAATTTGATACAGATAGAAATATTCATCCGGTTAAGATATATGTGTCCTGAAATTTTCAGACGATTCAGACAAACTGTTGTTAGGTTGCTACCCCTGAATAAGTAATTTTAAGGGAATTTTGTTGTTTTTGGTTTCTTATTTTGAATATCATTATAACCAAACTTGGCCACAAATAAACATTAGGGTACTTAGTTTCTTTTAAATGTGTCCCATTACACGTGCCTGCTTACCAACATGGCAGACATGAATTAAAATAGAACATAGGGGGAAAATGCAGTTTTTGACTTGTATCTCTGACACTAGAGCAAAAGTATCAGAGTTGCATTATTTCATGCATAAATTGTTAATAAAAATATCAATGTCAGCGACACAGGCTCCTTTGATCCCCTAGTCATAATCCGGTCCAGTTTAAGGTCTTGTGCTGTCGTTAGTTGCTGTCCATCATGATTATTTTGTTTAATATTCTGGACTAGGTTTACACCGTTGCGTTTCCCTTCAGCATCGGGAAATATTTGTGCATGACTAACCACGAACGTGACGGTAATGTTTTCGCTCAATGTGGAATGCATACAGTATGTAAACCTGTAGTTGTTTTTCATTTCAATATACTTTCGTCTCTGACAAATGTGTTTTTATTAAATATCCTGCCACATTCAAATAAAATTGCAATGAGATCTCAAAATTGAAAGCGTCTAGAACACGCAGAAGACATAACATGTCTGGCAATTTCGACAAAATTCTGAATTTTCATGTGTTAATCCTTAATGGTTGAAATATTTCATCAGAGTCAAAACTGCAAGAACATTTATTCAAAGTTTGCCTTAAAATTAAGAGTATTTTGATACCTCAAGACCATACTTGCTAAAGAGCACAACACTTGTAAATAACCATCAATTGAATTAGTCTTTTATAGTAGAATGAAATCGATCATAACATTTCAATTGAAGTACAAACATAACAGATTGCTATAAAATATGGCTATGGTATAATTTAACTCATATACAAATTGCACCAGTAAAACAAAAATCCAGAACTTTAAAACAAATCAACAAACACTGCCGAAATCAAACGTTCTCAACAAAAAAGGAAGGGTGTTGAAATCAACTGTCATAATCCTTACTTGAAGGAAAAGGTGGGTTTATCCTTGTTTAAACAATTAGCTAAACATTTGGAGTGAATGACATTAAACCAGATTTAATCTGAAACTGTCATTTGGATAAACATGATAAATACAAACAATTAATTGATAACTTATTTTTATTATTCAGATCATTGCATTCACCTCGGGTTATTCTGAACTATTAACTAGTTGTCAATTAAAACCTGTTCAGTTTATAATCAAAATTTTCAGTTTTTGTTATTCACCTGTACACATCAACATCATACTGAAATGTATAGAAAAGCTACTCACCCAGTACAAACATGACTGTATGATAATTGAAAGAACATTTAGTATATAACCGCTTTGAATAAGTTTGAAAAACAACAAAAAGTGTGTTCATGAATGTATAATGAAATATTATGTTTAAGTCTTAAAATTGAGAATGGAAATGGGGAATGTATCAAAGAGACAACAACCCGACCATAAAAAAAAACAACAGCAGAAGGTCTTCAATGTAACGAGAAATTCCCGCACCTGAAGGCGTCCTTCACCTGGCCTCTAAACAAATATATACTAGTTCAGTAATAATGAACGCCATACTAATTTCCAAATTGTACACAAGAAACTAAAATTAAAATAATAATAATAAGACCAACAAAGACCAGAGGCTCCTGACTTGGGATAGGCGCAACAATGCGGCCATTTAACACTAAAATTCTTTCATATTCATATTCGCGTTTACTGATAATGTTTGTTATTTCATTTCAAGAAACTTAGAATGTCCAGTTGATGTTCATACTACAATTTACTTGTAACTAATCCCAAATCATCTTGCAATCTGCAGTGTGTAGTAAACCATCCATTCTTTAAGCTTTGAAAGCAATTTGTGCTATCAATAAAAAAAAAGTTTAACTTAAACTGATGATTAATTTGCACACATTAAACCTGTAAATATCTAAACATAATCATACTTATAATGAATTCCTTTCATTACTTATATGCCAATGATGTGAGATTGGTTTATCTATTTTTTCGGAAGGGATTTGAATAATCAAAACTGATATCTTTTGTCTATGATAGCATATCCCCTGTATTTACAGGTGGCAGCCAATTAGAAACATGTTCATTTGAAGCTGGTGCTTCATGTTTTTTGGTTGAAGCGACAAATGACGATTTTGATTGGACTCCTCTATCAGTAAGTCATTACAAGCCATTGTATTATTAATAATGATTGATATTATGATCAAGATAGCATACTGAATATGTCATATCTTGCAGGTTTTTAAATTTTTCTAAAGAAAGAATTAATTCCGGTGAATTTGTAGAATGATATTGATTTATCAGTTTTTCGTTGATTAAGGCATTCTGATTGTCCCATTCATCTGTTCCATCCTCTTTGAAAACGGATATAGTATATATTTGTTTAAGGGCCAGCTGAAGGACGCCTCCGGGTGCAGGAATTTCTCGCTACATTGAAGACCTGTCGGTGACCTTCTGCTGTTTCTTTTTCTTTTGTCGGGTTGTTGTCTCTTTGACACATTCCCCATTTCCATTCTCAATTTTATTCTTTGAAAACAACATAGTTATACGTTATTTCAAGGTCTGATAGTATGTAGATAAAACTCATTTTTTTCAAAATTATATGTCATATTGTTCTCACCTGTGGAAAGCAACATTTTTGTGTCGGCCAAATAAAACCTATAGTGATCCCCCGAGTCTGTCCGTCCTTCCGTCCTTTAAGCTACGTCCTGTTTGTGTAAAGTTCGACATTTTACAACACGTATTGTTCAAGGAAAAGTTTCTTCAAAGTTTAGGTGTATTCAATGAAAGTGAATGATCAGATTAGACCCATTAGACATTATGTACCGACACATGTCCAGATCGGGTTTTAATTCTTCCATTTGTTTTAAGTTTCTAATTTGATAATTCTTTTAAGTTTATGATATCTATCAGTTTTCACCTGAATATTTGTTTTGAATAATTCATAAGATTAAAAAAATTATGTCACTTGAACACCACATAAAACTTTAGTTCTAAATGTATTGTTTGGAATTGGCGTTTCTCTTTTCGTTATTTTATCGTGTTTTACAGTTAGCCAACTTTTTTTTTTAATTATTAATTTCGGTTATCATTTTGCAAATTTTGTTATTGATAAAGTACATCTCTTTTTAAAACACCAGACTGTTGCGTTATTTTTGAACATATATAGTGAAAATAAAAACCAAAACTGAGTTTGTCAGTTGGTTTTAGATTTATGAGTTTGACTGTCCCTTAGGTATCTTTTGTCCCCCCTTTGGTTACAATTTTTATTCGTATGTTTCGGAAAGCACCACTTTTACCAGCGTTGACAACAATGAAATTGGGTCTAGTAACCGCAAGATATGTTTCCCCGATATAACTTTGGATAAAATATTTCTATTTTTATATTACCTTTTGTTTCCAAAATACTAGTTAAGTGATTTGTGTTTTTAAGAAAAGTGTATTAAGGAAAATCTATTAACGTATATTTTGCAATGTTTTCATCGTATTTCATCAATATAGTGATGCTTTATCTGATTTTGAATTTGAATAACTTATGGTTGATTAATGACTCAGACGCGTACGTCGATGTGATGATATAAAAAATTGTGAAATGAAAATGTTTATGTGATATTGCCTCGTGTGTATTAACTGATTTACACAAAATGCCATGTCCCGTTGATGACGTTATGTCCGACTTAGCTTTCAGTTAATGTGATTTTCATGATGCTGTAGTCAAATGAAGATTTAATTATTTAATATATGACTAAGCAATCTGAAGATGTCACTCTAAGAGCGTTATATCCGACTGAGTTTCTTGCTCATGTCCATTTGATGTGGTCATATCTAACTTAGGTTATACCACGTCGCTTTTATGACATTACAATATTTATCTGAGCCAGCCCCCTGTGTATATCACTGCGATGCCATTATATCAAACTAGGCTTCCTGTCACTTTGATAGCGTTATATTTGACTACTCGTCCTATACATATGACGTTTTATTTGGCGAAGCTACCTGTTTCCGTCCATTCGATGATGATATAGTAAAATCATGTCAACACCAAGGCTTATTCATACCATTTCGGAATTCCATTATTCTGACATAAATATGAAGTTCACACAATCCAATTAAGATGTTGCCGTGAAGATGTTCAGCGTTCGCACATTTCAATGAACAATTTATCAAAATAGCTTCTTTTAAATGTAAATTACTAGTAATATTTTTATAATACTATACATAAAAATATATCAAGGTAGAAACTCCATCTTCTGGAACAGGACCAACTGCGGCATATGAAGGAAGCATGTACAAATATATAGAAGTATCGTCCCCTGTGATCAGTTACTCTGTCGCTAGGTTGATGTCGTCTTCAGCATTAAATGGTAAATTGTATATTTGGTTAAATGGAAATGAAAAGAAGAGATCAAAAATTATAATTTGCCTTCATGATAAACATTATATATGTTTCATATTGCTAGGGGCTATTTAAACATCTTTTCTCAAATATTAGACTTGTTTGAAACTATTAGAACACACTAACAGGTAATCATCATTACCAGTCTATGGAAGAAGCGTATCGATAAAAACTTTTCTTATATCAATGAGCGATATTGTCTAATATCAATTGTAAATATGCAGACATTCCATGCGGGAAATGTTGTTTTCGGCAACGAAAAATTAAGAAAATACTAACTTTAAAACTTATTGTTCAAATATAAACAACAATTGAGTCTAAATATACATTCAGAAGTTAGTTAGAAGCTAAAGTTTATGCCCGTGTAAAATTTGAAGTGCTGTGTTTTTCTTATATACATAAATAAACAATGCGATACTTTTAAAATATCAATGCGATACTTTTAAAATATCATAGCGGTGTTTTTGTAATATCGGTAATAGTAATTATTTGTATTAATATTTGACTGCTGTATCCATATTTTGACAATTTTACCTATTATGTCTGTTTTGTTCATGCATCGTTGTAAATATGACAGAATTTGATGATACTGTCATACACGTGACAGGTTTAGCGCAATATAACCAGGTTCAATCCACCATTTTCAAAATTTGAAAATACCAGTACCGATGGGGTTTAATAAACAATGTCGTAATCAAATAGCTAAGTATCAAAATCATTGTTCACATATATATAACTTTTAGCAAATTTATAATGAACGCACCGAAATAATATATATCAGATATGCTCGCAACGCATGCATGGAAGACTTTCTTTATTGAAAACAATGAAACTAACTTTTGACAAAGATGAATCATACTGTCCTCGTCCAGATTGATTCGACAACATTTGGCCTGTGCATTTTTGAATCTCCTTTTTTATACAAATTAGACTGTTAATTTTCCTGTTTGAGTGGTTTAACACTAGTATTTTTTTGGTTCCTATATAGCGTGGTGTTCCCTGAGAGTCAAGGCTCCGTGTTTAAGGCCTTCCTTTGAACTATAATGGTTTACTTAAAACGAACTATTACTTTGATGGAAAGTTCTCTCATTCGAAGTCATGCACCATCTTAATATATCTATAAATCTTATATCAGATAAACCCCTTATAAACAACTGCTTTCCTGTCCTTCAAAACGTAATTTGGGTGCTGAATCTTTTGTTAAGTGCAATATGAACAAACACACTACTAAAGCGTTAAAGGTAACGACAGTTATGATGGTACAAGAACGAATACGTCAATAGAAATACCAAATAAACAGCACTGAACGATCTAAATGTATAAATATAGAAAAAATATATACACATTTCTTACGTCAACAGACATTTACATCTTATTCATTTGTTTTCTAAACATATTTTTTTTAGTATCATTGAAGAAATGAATTTATAACAAGCGATACGGATTGTTATTTATACGATCGATTACTAATCAAAAACGCAAGTCAAATCTCTGTGGTAACATAGCAACGGAACGCCCTCACGGTCATCGCGATGTAAAAGAGCGTCAAGGCGGCGAGATGATTATGTTATATCGATTTACCAACGGGGAAAGTCTTTGATATAAAAAAGAACTGTTTTCCTTCTCAATATTTTTTCTATGTTAATAATAAATGCATTTTCTGTTCAAGATTTTTGATTTTCGTTGTATCTAAAGTTGTTCAACTTAATTATTGTCTGAGGCTACTCAGATGGTATCTTCAAAGTTCGGGACATAGCATTTGTACATATTAATTTGTTTGGAATATTTATTTTACAATTTGAATATTTTTTGTTATTTGGAGCTGTATTGGATTGGACTGTTTGAAAGAATGTTTTTTTTTTAAGAAATGATATGTATGGTCCGCATCGAAGTTGTCGGTGCCATATAGCTTTACCCTTGTACGAAACTCCGTAATTCCGAAAATCCGCAATTTCGAAATTCCGTCATTCTGAAATTCCGTAATTTTGAAATTCCGTCATTCTAAAATTCCGTAATTTCGAAATTCCGTAATTCCGTAACAAACCATTTTACGGAGGTTTTTTTTAAACGCCTTCATTTATTGGGCTAATATTTGTTATGTGAGTTAACCATAATGAGTTACAGATCAAGTATAAGTTTTGTTCTGCTTGGCTAATTTTTGCCGAAATTACGGGCTCTGGACTTTGATAAATTGTTGAAAATCTCAGTTATACAGACTTTTTTTCTAAATGCTTTTAGATATTGGACTGATTGTTTTTGTATGTGAGCTAACTTTGATGATTTGCAGATGAAATTTAAAATTGTTTTGCTCCGCTCATTTTGGCCAAAATTAAGGGTTAACAACTTCGAAAATTGTTGAAAATCACAGTTATACTGACTCGTTTTCTATACGCCTCTAGATTCTGAGCTGATTTTTGACATGTGAGACAACCATCATGTTTGTGTCCACATTTATTATTGAAATTGCAGATTTTTCAACATTTTAAGACGGGACAATTCGTGTTGCTTTGACAGATCTAGTTTTTGTCTGTTTCGATATTACCCATGTGGATAGGCTATAGCAGTGTGACCTCAAGGGCAGGTCCAGCCGTTTTCAAAAGGGTGTTCCAAACCTAGGATAAGGGTGTGTGGTCCAACCATATGTCCCAATTCAAATGCATTGATCGGCCACTGGACCTATATTAGAATCTAATAGGTTGATAGTCTATTTACAACCGCATTTAAATTCCACCATCGCATCATCACTTCAAACAGAATAAGTCGGTTAAACCATGTGATTGAAAACAATAGACTGAACAGGTTGTTAACACTTTAAAAAATCAATAGGGTCAAGCAACATTTTTAAAATGATAAGATCGTGTAAGCGTTAATTTTGTTACAGATTCGAAATTTTAGTGATATTGATCCCCAAACATTAAGCCGGCCATGAACTAAGTTTGTGAATTATGTTTGCGGTTCTTTTGACATGCACTGTGACGTGTCATCGTATTAATTTTATATTAGAAAACTATAGCAGTTATATTGAAAAAGTATCGCATTCATACATTTTTGATATTAAAAAAATATCGTTATGATATAAGACAAACATCGCATTGATATTTTAAAATATAGCAGTTTCTTTGACT
The DNA here is from genome assembly GCF_036588685.1 of Mytilus trossulus. Classification (NCBI taxonomy): domain Eukaryota; kingdom Metazoa; phylum Mollusca; class Bivalvia; order Mytilida; family Mytilidae; genus Mytilus; species Mytilus trossulus. The sequence continues at coordinate 11,945,711 of NC_086383.1, read as the reverse complement.
TATAGGTGATTTTGGCTTATCCTACAATTGCATTCATCTCAATTGCATTCCACATAATTTGCTACATGACATTAATTGAATTTGTATATCTACAAATGATAAATCGTGCATTTATGTCTCATTTATTCAACAATTCAATTTTCTCGTTTAAATACACCTTGCTTGGTATAACTTAAAATAATTCATGGAAATTATACAGCAGACGTATGTCTTGTTAAATGTCAGCCTGTTTTAAGAAAAGAATCATTACTTTATACCGAGAAATATGCGTCCCTTCATAAAAATGTAAACATTCGTCTGAGATTTCCCACAATGCAACTCGTTGATATAAGACAATATCGCTCATTGATATAAGAAAAGTTTTTATCGTATCGCACCTTCCATAGACTGATTACCGTCATAACTGTAAATAGAACGCATTGTAAACAATAAACGATAATGATTTGTTTTATTTCAAATATCACTTAATGTCTCCTGACAAACTGATTTAAACTTGACAAACAACATTACACTTAAAAATAAGAAAAGGGAGCTTCCAAATGAAAAAAAATCGTAACGTTGTTTATGTCCATTTGTGACTAGGGGATACACATAATTATGCTTTTTGTATTGCTTATGCTGGCCATAATCATAACTGACATAAGGCAAATATTTTTATTAATTTAAAGGTGGTGACCACTGCTTGACGTTTGCATATCACATGTTCGGAGCAGATACAATGGGAGATCTGAAAATATCAACTGGAGTTACAGCCCCTGACAATGAACTATTTAAAGAATCTGGTAACCATGATGATCAATGGAAGAAGGGGATGATTTCGTTTACTACAAGTCCTGGAATGAAGGTTATTTTAGTTGTTTTATTGTCAAGCATTTTGCATAATTTTGTTGTAATGTTTTACACATCAGTAGGCTATCATGACAACTTCAGAACTACTTTGAACTATTTTTTGGAAAATATTTAAAACTACACATTATTAAGAAAATACTTTAAAAAACGTCATATGCAGTAGCTGTCAAATTCATTTACATTAATCAAACATGTAGTCAAATTATCATTATTATTTTTTAATATACTTATATGTCTTTCCAAATTACCGAAAAAGTCCTTAATAATAGTTTACAATACAACTCGTTATAACACATGCTGTGTATTTATTAAATAATGCCATCTAATTTACAATCAAGATGATGTCCGTCTAAGCCTTTTTATGGTTTACTCCTGGTTTGCCCACTTTTAATCCTATCAATTATCTAATAGCAAAGTAGACAAAAAAGACAAAAGGTTTAATGAGCATACAATTGTATAGTCTGTTCCAACTTAGGTATATAGTTTATCAGTGTTTTCTAACTATATTTACTTATTTTTTATTATGATTTTTAAAGAAAAATAATAAATAAATCAAATAGCTTTTCTCTCAATAATTTGATATCAATTCGATATTATCATATAACATACAACTAAAGACAAAACAATTTAATGACATTCAGTAATAAAAGTGTCTTCACATTTTTTTAGTTTCTGAATGATTTTCATGATATAAATACTGCAATACAAATATTGCAAACATAATTTACATGATATAAGAATCAAAGTTTATAAGTGCATTACATAGGGAATAAATAAAGCACTATCATGGTAAAATAAGTAATAAGGTGTACCATGGGCACTGTATGTATACTAAAGGGCAATAGAAAGAGGTTATACTGCGGCTTGTCTTTTAAATCAAGTGATGTTTCATTTTCTTTATCATACGTTTTTAGTCAACATTTCTGTGCCTTTCAACAAATACACTTAATAAAGTTGGGAATACCATCTGTGTTGTTGGTTGCTGTCAAATTTGTTTTCTAAATGAAGCTGTTACTGAATTTCTTTAGCGATGTATCCTTACTTAGCTTCTGATTTGTTTTAAAAATAAGAAAATGCTACCTTTCAGAGCTCTTAGAGACAGATTTACTGTTCAAACTGTGCATTTGTTAAGCTGCAGTTTATATTCTATTTGTTACAACTAATTGGACATTTGTTATATCAATTTCAGAGAAGTGTATTTATTTAAATAATACAAATATATATATATTATTCTTTAATTTATTATTTTTTAGAATGTGACAACAATTAAAACTTTTTGTTCATAAATTATAAAAGTAATACACATTTTTGCCTTTTCTATATTTGTCAATTTCAATACACTTTTCTTCAAAATTATATCAAATCAAAAATATCTTTGCACATTTTTCTTGAGTTAATAGCAGAATATACAATGTAGTATCTTTAATTTAAAAAAATACAGGTAAAATAAGAGGTATAATGTCAAATTCTGCACATTTTCCTGCTCAAAAATATTAAAATAAAAAATATTTTTGCAGATTTTCATTTATTTATTAGCAGAATATTGTATCATCTATAATACTAAAATTACGAGGTCCAATTTGTCAGCCGTCATCACGTAAAAACGACGAATGAAAGAATTGAACTTTATATATAATTTATATAGTACAAAGGTGTAGATTAAAAATTACACCACTACAAGCCCTTTTGTTTTCCACGTAATTAATATTGCCAATAATTGAGAAGTTCCGGGTCGATTCCGATACCGATACCAATAGTATATTCACCTGTTACCTATTACCTTATCTGTATGTTCTGCATCTGACAGGCACACCACTAAACGGTGTATTCAGGATTAATATGCTATATACACGGGTCATAATCACAGGGTTGACACTACTAAATTATCAAGGTGTTACCTTTTGTAGTATTTTAATCAGTAAGACTTTCTAAGATAACAATACGAAGAATAAAAAAATATCTGGAGGTCAGCAAAATTAGGCGTACAGGTACAGTTTTCAATTTGTTAGCGGGCATGACGTAAAACAGCGAATCAAATAATTCAATTTTATTTATAACTAATATAGGACAATGCTGTTGATTAAAAAATAATCCATTCCAGGACCTTTTCTTTCCAAATAATTAATATTACCAATAATTGATAAGTTCCAATTCGACGGGTTCAAACAGAAAGATTTGAAAGCAGAGAAAACTGTGTATCTTATAATCGGCATGACTTTATAAGATGACAATACTTTTACTAAAATAAGGCTTGCGCATAGTTATAAACTTTAATTCAGTCACGGACCCGCGATATCACGGGTGTGTTCTAGTTTATATAAAAATTACAGGTAAAATAAAAGGTAAAAAATATGACTTTTATTTAGAAATAAACTATAATTGTTAAAACAACAATTCCCCCTATGTTTACATATGCATGTAATTAAAAGTTGGCAAACCAGGATAACACCCCTTTTTATGACCTGATGTAAATATAATTAGTAATATATGCACATATACCCATACGTGTCATCATTTGGTTAATTTTTTTCCCATTTCAATTTGATTTTCAAGATTAAAAAATATGTAATAATCGTTTTACTTCTATTTGAAAAAAAAGAAGTGCATCCTTGTTTCACTTTTTGATGCCTTTGCTGTTTTTGATAATTTTGAATGGTAAACCCATTTCAAGCCCACTTTTGTTAAGGTTTAAATTTAAATTCGTATGAATACGAATTAAAAAAAAAAATCAGTTATTGACTTTTAATCAAATAACCAAGACATTATAACCCTGTCGACGGACCCCGTCTAGCTCCGTTCGGAATTTATTGCGTACTTATTTTTCTTTGTTGCCCTGCTTTGTCCATTCTTAATCGATTTTCGCGATTTCAAATTCAGTAATCTACCACCATCTTTATTGATTATGCCTACTGTGAATTCATTTATGTTCGTGGGTATCAATTTTCGTGGATTTCTGAAACTAGCATATTCGTGGATATTTGGTTCGTGGTTTTGGCAATCTCTGTATACAATGCCTATCAAAGATGTGTTTCGTTGAACATTTGATTTCGTGGTTCACCTGTACCCACGAAACCCACGAAAATTGGTATCCAACGAATAATAGTGAATCCACACTATGTCATTTTAGATATTGTTTAACGTCTTGAAAGAATATCTATAAAATGAAGAAAAAAAATGTTTTCTTTTTAATCTGTTACAGTTATTTGTTGAAGCTAATAAAGGAAATACATGGCAGGGAGATATTGCTATTGATGATATTCAATTAAAAAGTGGCAGTTGTGATGGTAGGTGTTTTACTAAAAATTATCTCTTTACTCACAGGTGGAAAGTACTTCCACAGTGTAAAACTGTAGAGTCGTGAAGGTAGGGTCATTATGCTTTTGATTGCACAATCGCAGTATAAAGTTGGTCTGGTTATTTACCTAAATCTGAAAATGTCGAGATATTGGACGCGGATACGGATTTCTTTTAAATTTAGTTGTATTTTGCGTATTGTGCGTATTGCTCAATGTTAATTGCATTGGCTAGAGGTAGAGAAGGTGAGTTGAGACATCATAAAACATGTTTAACCCAGTCGCATAATTGTACTATTCCAATTCAGGAACCGCTGACCTTTGTTAGTTTGATTGATTTCTTGGTGCTTTATCGCCACTTTTGAGAATCGCATTAAGGCTATTTCGTGGCGGCTAGTTTTTATTCGTGGTGAAAGCCGGAGTGTCAGGAGAAAAACCCCCGTACTTCGATAGGAATAATGACAAACCTATTCAATTAAGATTGGAGTCAATTTGCACTCACAGCAGCGGGATTCGAACTCACAACCTCAGTGTTGACAGGCTAGTGATCACACTCACGTCAGGCGGATGTAGTAAGCACACTACATTTTGTCAATTATCCCCTTCTTGATATTTGATTACCCATCGGCAAAAAAACTTACGTCAACAAAGAATAAGTGATCTTTATGCTAACTAGTATTTACTTATTGACAACATATTTGTTTAAAAAGGAAGTAGACTTTTTATAAAAAATTGTCGGCTTTTCCATTGGAATGATCTATGTTCTTCTTCTAGCATTCCTATCCTTATTTTTATATTTTTGACACCTGTCAACACATAGAAGTTAAAAGACGCAGGATCATTAAACATTTCTAATTTTGTTTTGTTTGTATATGTGAATCTAAAGAACCAATAGAAACTGTTTCCCTCGTCGTTTTTTAGACTTATACCTCGAATTTGTATATGCAATCATAATCCATGACACACGAAACGATTTTAATTTTGAAATAAAATTTTCCCCACCTTAGTTTAAACTTCACCTATAACAAAGAAGATGTGGCATGATTGCCAATGAGACAACTATCCACAAAAGACCAAAATTACACAAACATTAACAACTATAGGTCACCGCACGGCCTTCAATAATGAGCAAAGTTCATACCGCGTAGTCAGCTATAAAAGGCCCCGATAAGACAATGTAAAACAACTCAAACGAGAAAATCAACGGCCTTATTTAGGTAAAAAAAAATTGAACGAAACACAAATATGTAACACACAAACAAACGACAACCACTGAAATACAGGCTGATTTGGGACAGGCACATACATAAATAAGGTGGCGGGGTTAAATATGTTAGCGGGATCCCAACCCTCCTCTAACCTGGGACAGTGGTATCACAGTACAACATAAGAACGAACTATAAAAATCAGTTGAAAAAGGCTTAACTCATCAGATAAACAAAAAATACAAGAGTACTCGCAGTTATCTGACAGCTAGCTCAAAGCCACTAACAACTAGTAAAAAAATCATGCCTCTAATACCTGCACATATTTGATATTCAAGAGCTTGCAGCAACCAATCAGACTGTTTAAAACATCATCAGTATATGTACAGAAAGTTGACACACTAAGTGATGTTAAAGGACGTCTCGTCCTTATTCTAAAAACGTTGGTTGAAAGATACTAAGATCTTATGAATAAATATTCCGAATCAACTTCACAAACGATTAATGATGATCTTGCGAATGTTTTTTTCATAACATGTACCGTTTCCTCCTTTTTTGACATCCTTTTTGACATGGCTCGGTATTTATACATCCCGTTTTTGTGATATTGTGTTCTTGTCTTTCATTTATGTCTATGTACTTTTGTCTATAGAGTGTCGATATGCGATTTTTGTGTTTCTTTGTTGACACAAAGTGATGAAGATAAAACCACACTTTTAATAAACGTACCTAATTATTATTTAGTTCGTTTTTTGTCATTCTACTTTTTGCTTGACCTTAAATAAATGAAAATATATATCTTTCTTAGGCTGCATTTCTTTCTAACCAAAATTTTGTAACGTTATGTGGCGTTTGATGATTTTTTTTTCAAACGCTTCCAAAGTAAAACAAATACAACGTTTAATAAGTCCTTACTGATCCTGTTTGAACTTTTAATTATGCATGCACATGTTGTTGGTACAGAAATGTTTTACACAAGTAGAAAAAAAATATCGTTTAATCAACTTCAATTTAGAAACAAATGCAGCGTTTGTAATAACAAACGACGAACGACAAACTGTAGGCGAATCTTTAGTTTAGTTTATGTAAACTTTGCAAACGTATATTAGTAACGAATGATCAAAACATGTGCGCGCTAAGTCATTTGCATCGTTTGTGTTAGAAAGAACTGCACCCTTAATTGTTAGAAAATCTGTTTATGTCACTGAGTTCAAGGTAACCTGTATGCTACCGAGGATAAATATGACTTTACTGCAATTCTACAGATATCATACATAAGTTCGAAACAGTTGTCATCTCAAATGCAACATGTGATATTCTTCTTGCAAATTTAAGTTAGTTGTTTTTGTATAAATGTTGGTTGTAATGATAAAAATGTTTGTTTTTATTTCCCGCTTAGAATGAAAAAATATAGAAATAAACCATAGTGGTAGATTTGCTCTTAACGTTTTCATATATGTAACAGTTCATGTTTCCTCTTTTGTAGATACAAGAAAGTAAACACAACTCATTTAGAAATGTTAATCTTAGTACTAAGCAGAACGTATTTGTCAACACAATTCAACATGTTTATTCTATAATTAGTGATAAAAATTGTTCAAAATAATTAACATGCATTACATATATTTATTTATTTCATATCGGTTGAGAATAAGATTCTCTTATTGGATAAAAAGGGGTCACATGACATTCATTAAATCTTCAGTAATAAATTCCATCGGTCATTAACAGAACAATATGGACCAGAAAACCGGTCGTTATTGAACTCTTACATGATATGGACCGGTGGGGCGTGGTTTACGTCTGATATTGACCGTTGGGGCGTGGTTTTCGTTTGATAATGACTGTTGGGGCGTGGTTTCTCTGTTAATGACCGATGGGGCGCGGTTTCTCTGTTTAGAAAGATGTACCTTTTATAAAACATGTTCCTGTTTTTAATATAACATTTAAGTTGTTGAATTGTTTATTACATTTTTTTCGTTACAATGGTAAAATTAAAGAGAACTTAATTAAGAATTTATATACTGAAAAGTTGCACTAAAAAGAATGGCAGTATTACTACGACTGATCTTCACTCTTTGCTATAGAAATCGTACAACTACTCGAGTTCGCTTTAGGCGTTTTGAATTTATGAGAATTTTCCAAAACATGGTTTCTCAATGAAATAAACATAATAGTTCTTGAAAAACTGGTCATTATCGTGATACATGGACTGCCCGTAGGACAGTGGTATTTGACTGCGACAGCGATAATGACCTCGCCTTCGGCTCAGTCATTATCACTATCTTAGTCAATACCACTGTCCTGTGGGCAGTCCATGTATCACGATAATGACCAGTTTTTCAAGAACTATTATATAAATATGTTCTTAGACGTATACAATGTATACAGTTATATATATTTATTATAATTAAATATTCATTCATAATGATTGTTTATTTGATTTTTAGTAAATAAAAGCAACAATAGTATACCACTTTTTGAAAGTCGCAAAATGATTGAGAAAAATCAATCCGGGTTACAAACTAAAACTGAGAGGAACACATCAAAAATAAGAGGAAAACAACGAAATATCAGAAAATTCAACAAAAAACCAAACGAAAATGTAATTCAAACAGAAACAAATGATAAAATAACGGTTACTATTATCGGACTGTTGGTACCTGTCACTTTAAGAAAAACAATTGATGTGCTGAACCGAGTTTTGTGGCAAGCCAAACCTCCCGCAATGATGACAATGTTAAAAATAACACTCAAATGACTACATCACATGACACGACTACAAACAAATGCATGAAAAAATATTCATAATAGAGATATATACAGGTTAACAGTACAATAGAATAAAACAATACGACATGACAATAGCAGTAACAGTTAGTTAGTATAATAAAACATTCATTCGCGTGGAGGCAGTAGAGTGCCTCCCCGTGCTTCAGGTTGATGCTCTTATAATATACTAGATTATGGAGTGTGTGTCCGAGCGAGAACTGCTCTAATTTATACTGATTATCATTTGACATTTTCTGCCGAACAAATTTATCAATTTTACATAACTTTAATTATTGTATGCCAATATTTGCTCCTTTATTATGTAATTCACTAACAAAACAATTTTGAAGCTTAGAAATGGAAAAATACTAAATACTAAACTTGTTCAACGTCTCAATCTTCAAAATCGGTTATCTAAAAATACTACCATCGCTAACATTTTTAACAATAAAAATCGTGGTTACCCTTCTATCGATAATTGTCATGCCATAAAATGACCTGCATGTCCCCGTCTTTCCACCAACAATACGGTACGGTCCACGTTTATGGTCGCACATTTTCTTTAAATTTTGAAACTGATATAACTTGAAAAACAAACAGTATTATTTATTTACTCACATGAAACAAACCGGGGTGTGGTATTCAGTACGTAGGAGAAACTGGACGATATTAATCTAAACGCACTCAAGAACATCTGTATCGTTTTAAAAGACCAAATAAATTCAAAAGTATCATTTACCAACACCTTAAGAAGCACAACCATCCTTTTAAATATTACGCAGTTAAACCTTAAGAAGTAGTAAATAAGCAGCCTGGTGAATCGCATTCAAAGTTTGTACGATCACGGAAAATAATTAAATTAAATTGGATTAAGGTTCATGTGGACCCTATGGCTAAAATGGCCGTATTTTCACCTCAAAATTTTCTCTGAGTACAGGCAAACCTGTGCATCTGGAAAGGTTTTAAGGCATAGCATGCCCTAGATAAATAGAATTCAAATGCATTGTATGATTAAGAAAATTCATAACTTAACTGGATTTTGCCGTACACTTTTTGTCGTCTCTGCAGAACATAATAAAATTAACAAACAGTTGAGTTTACCTTGATATGGTCCATTCAGGTACACAGTTTAAATAACCAATTATTGTCAGGTATCTATTGTCTATCTAATGTCCATGTCAATTATAAATGCTCACTTTAATTTTTACCTGTGGGGAAGTTCTCAAACCTGTTTCCCAACTTAGTTTATTTTGGCACCTAATGGAGGAATGAAAAAAAGTGCACGCCAAAATCCTGGTAAGTTTTTATTTTTCTAAAACATAAAACATATTTAAAATTCATTTATCTAGGGCATGCTATGCCTGATTTTTTTTTTACAGATGCGCAGGTTTGTCTGTACTCAGAGTATATTTTGAGGTGAAAATACGGCCATTTTAGCCATAGGGTCCACATGAACCTTAAAAAATTACAGACAATTTACCCTATCGGTCTAAATGGGAATTGGTAATATATCGAGAACCAATTCCGTTAACATTTTGGATATAGTTTCTAAAACTGTTCGTAAAAACCGTTCTCACGGTCATAGAACAAATCGCAATCAAAGAAAATTTCGGACCAATCATACCAATATTTCGGACCTAACTTCTATTTAAAAAAACAACGGCAGACATTATCTGTTAACAAAACTCTGTTCGTTACCGGTTATTAAGTTAAATAAAATTTTGGAGGATTGCAACACAATTTCATAGAGCAGTCCTAAGTATGAAATTGTTCAAATTATTATGGCATATTGTTATTCTAAATTATTTACCAAAATTGATCGCCCTGAAGATCATAAAAAAAACATTTTATTAAAATTAAGTATGTCAATAAAGGCTTTGATTTTGTAAATATTGCCGGTATATTTAACGACCATTCTGTTAAAAAACAAATTCCTGGATATTTTAACAATACTGAGCTACCTCTTATTTGTTATATTTACAAGAAATCTACCCGGAAATTTGTGTTTAATTATAGTCAATTGTATAAAGATGTTAATATCAGTGAAAATACACCTACTTCATGTAATTGCAGTAATTCCGAATATATCGTTCAAGACCGAGAGTTTAAATCAGTCCTCAGTAAAGGATCTAAATATCGTCCCCCGTTAAATATTAATTGGAATGAGTGTCGTAATATCATCCACGACTCACTCCATACTTACTGTATGAAATGGATAAAACGGGAAAAAGCTGACAAAAAATCTTTGGACTCTTTTTTAAATTCAGTAATGAAGATAGTTGATATACGTATTCAAAATTTTAAAGAACATTTTACTATTAACAATAACCACAATAAACCTATTTCTCGTATCAAACATAAACTAAAAGAACTAGCCAAGGAATTTGTTTTTGTCCCGGCCGATAAAGCTGCTAATAATATTATTATTGTTTGACGTAAATTTTACATTGAGATTTTGAAAAAGGAAATCACCAATTTACCAACATTCTAACTGACTCCGTTTTCAGAAAACGAAATCTGTAACAAACATAAACTTTTAGCCACCGCTTTACAAGCAGAGCCAAATACAATGAAAGTCCCAACTATGTATTGGCTTCCGAAGCTACACAAAACCCCTTACAAATATAGATTTATTTCGTCTTCAAGCCATTGTTCAACTACTAAATTGTCTATTCTTCTTACCAGCACACGTGGTACAATTAAAAACCTTATAGTAAATTGTTCAAATAAGGCCTTCGAAAATAGTGGAATACATTACTTATGGAGTGTCAACAACTCGTTGTAAGTACTTGCTAAATTGCATGCTTATATTGGTGATTTTGAATCTGTTCAAAGTTTTGATTTTTCTACCCTGTATACCACATTGCCTCACATTCTCATTAAGAAAAAATTCACACACCTTATTAAATGGGCATTCAAAAAATCAGAATGTGTTCAAACTCTTTTAGTAGCAATAAACAAAAAAAACTATGTTAATTGGACATGCTTTGATACTATATATGCCCTTGATTGTTTACTAGATAACATTTTTGTTCGCTTTGGGGATTCCGTATATCGTCAGATTATCGGAATTCCAATGGGGACTAACTGTGCAGCACTTATTGCAGACCTCTTTTTGTATTGTTATGAGTTATAATTTATGACAAAAATAAGCAAAGACCCTTCAAAACAACATCTGATACAAAAAATTAACAATACTTTTAGATATTTGGATGATATTTTGGTTCTCAATAATGAAGGACGCCTCCGGGTGCGGGAATTTCTCGCTACATTGAAGACCTGTTGGTGACCTTCTGCTGTTGTTTTTTTTTTATTTGGTCAGGTTGTTGTCTCTTTGACACATTCCCCAATCCATTCTCAATTTTATTCATAATTATACAATAAATTAGGAAATGTAATTTATAATTCGTATGTAATAACCAACCACTTACATGTATCTAAAGCTAGCTGTGCATTATATTTGACACAATTTGTTTTTAATTTTTGATCCTCAATGCTCTTTAACATTATACTTGTTTGGGTTTCTAACTATTTTTTTATTTGATCGTCACTAATGAGCCATATGTAAACGAATGAGCGACTATCATAACAATTTATCAGCCTGGTACCTTAAAAAGTTAGGTGTTTTAATATAGTTAGGAATTTTAATCATACATATTTGGATTTAATTTGCAAGGCAACGATTACAAGTTTCTGTTCTACTATGTTTTAATTATAACTGTTTACACCACCATTAACGTGTTTCCCCTATCCAAATGTGAGTTAATTATGTTAAAAAATGTATTAACATTTCCCAACGTCTTCATTATTCAAAAGCTTGCAGCTGCTACTCCTACTTTTTAAACGTCACCAGTGTCAATAAATTGATAACCCAGAACATCTAATTAAAAACGGAAGGTACCAGAACCTTGTTGTCAAATACTTTTTTATTATTTATCTTAATAACATGTTGAAGTGTTCGTTTTATTTGTCTTTTAATGTTTTAACCTTTAATTGAAGATATTAAAAAGACCACTTTGTATAATTCCCAATGAGCCAACTCTAAAATGACACATAAAATTAACAATTATAGGTCACCACACGGCCTTTGACACAGAGCAAAGCCCGTATCGCATAGTCAGATGTCAAAGGCTTCAATCGAGAAAACTAAAGGCTTAATTTATGTACAAAAAAAAGCACGAAAAACAAACATGTAACACATGTTGAGGTCATTTTGACGTAGCTCGATATTCATACCCCCCTCAAATTGTGTTACCACAGAAGGTATAGTGTCCGGATGGGATCGTGTTTTTTTCCTAGTGATTTGATGTTTTTACCTAGTGTGACCACGTTTGGTTTTAACACAATCAAAATGTAAAAAAACCTCAACATGAAAACATTGAAACAATTGAAACGAGAAAATTACCTACGATAAACATTACAATATATGAAAACAACCTAAACATGACGAACATGAACAAACAAAAACCACTGAATAATGTGTATAACCCTCCCACTCCCCACAACTTAATGGTGTTAAAGCACAAGATAAAACAAGAACACACTGTAAAAAGCAGTTACAAATGGCGTTGTTCCACAAAATGTATATGTGACGTTTACATTTTCTGACGTCAGAAACGCGAAGCAATGCATGTGTTTTTTGATTTGATAGATGCTTTTGTGCTTTTTGTAAATGATTGTTTGTTATGTAACACAGTGGTGCCTGCTGTATCAAAATTTTGACTTTTATTTATTATGTCTGTTTTGTTCGCGAAACGTTGTAGATATAACGGAATTTGATGCGAATGTCATATAAAAATGTGAGGTTTATAAAACCAGGTTCAATCCACCTTTTTCTACCTTTGAAAATGCCTGTACCAAGTCAAGAATATGACAGTTGTTATCTATTTGTTTGATGTGTTTTGACATTTGATTTTGCCATTTGAATAGGGACTTTACGATTGACGTTTCCTCGGAGCTCAGTATTTTTGTGATTTTACTATTTTTTGATAGATTTGCGCTGAGCACAGCCAAATCAATTGACATAAAACAATAGATACACAGAATTAATACGTAAGAGTAGTCATGGTTACTGGAAGCCAGTAACATCTTATAATAGACCACTTTCGAGTTCATCCGTCACCGGCAAAAACTCGTCAATTATGCACGCCTTTATGACGTCATTTACCAGATAGAGGGGCTCGCCTGTATCCCTGCACTATTTACGTTCATCAAGCGTCTTGGTGATCGTCTTTGTGCAGGATAAACTAGAAATAATGGTTGCTCTGTAGGTACTTACTGACAATTTCCTAATGACAGCAGTGTTGATTGTCAATTTTGAGAATTCAATTTGCCGAATAATTCGTACAATATAGAATTATAGTTTTCCAACCACTCGCTCAACATTGGAAGGAAGTGACGACGCCCCTAAACGCACAAATGACGGTGATAAAGGCGCGTATAATTGACGAGTTTTTTCCGGTGACGGATGAACTCGAAAGTGGTCTATTAAATCATGTTTTCAAGACTAAAGTATCAAGCAACACAATATAGTAGTGAGATGCTAATTTGATTCATACTGTGATAATAAGTAAGATCAAACGTATAATATTCTTGTTCACACAGTAATAAAACACAATAATATCTCCCTTTCCATCAATTAGCAGTGGTTTATAAAAAATCAAATTACAAATCTCTTTCCAGAAATCATTATAACCAATGCATATCTTTTTTACTCTGCAATTTAAGTTGGAATTAAATAAGCTCATTACATTAACATAACTGCATGCTGGACTTTTGTTATCAATTCGTTTGATGTGTTTGGACTTTTGATTTTGCCTTTTGATTTTTGATTTTCCTTTTTAAATTTTCCTCGGAGTTCAGTATTTTTGTGTTTGGACCTTTTCCAAAATAAAAAAGGATCGAGGTCCGGTTGCTTACAATGTTTATAAACCCCGAATTGCGGATGGTTATTATCAGTCCGATGTAGTTTTATCCTTTTACGCAATGATTGCCATTTTCACAAACATAAAGTAGCCAAGACAACGTACTTTCAGTTTTGAAAATGTAAAAATAAATAGAAGATTCAAAACGCAAATTTCTCTATCAAACAGAAAAATTAAATGCTTGAACCCATTACAGGAATCAATAACAATTTTATTACTAGATAAAGTCATTTCCTTATATAGAACATGGCGAATAAAATCTGGGTATAACTATCAAACCTCTCCTGTGTATGACAGTCGCATTGCATACCAATAGATAGACAACAAATTGTTAGCAGAACAGACATTATCGGTACAAAAATCTAATCTGGGTTACAGCAGTCAACACTGTATTTCGAGTTAACGAGCAGACACTATTTGGCAGCTGCCCGTCTGCGCGCCATACCTTCCTTAATTATTAACCGATTTTTCTTTTGAAAAAACATTCTAATACAAAATATTATAAAATTCCACATTAAATATCAAATAACTCGTTCACACAGAAGATATGTAAATCAAAGATGGGTTTTATAATGTGGCACACATCCTTAATTGACTAATGTTGAGCTTTGAGTGTTCCTGACAATATATGCTTCGGACGCTCACAACTTATATAAAGAGATTTTCATAAATAATGTATTTTATTTCAATCACATTTAAGGACTGACTGTAAACAGTAAAACCACAAAAATAACTCCGAGGAAAATTCAAAAAGGAAAATCTAAAATCAAAAGGCAAAATCAAAAGTCCAAACACATCAAACGAATGGATAACAACTGTCATATTCCTGACTTGGTACAGACATTCTCTAATGTAGAAAATGGTGGATTGAACCTGGTTTCAATAATTTTAATATTGTTTCTGTCTATTTCAAATAACACAAAAATGTGGTGCACACTGAATAACTTATAATTTTCTATGTTATTAGAAACAGACAGAGAAAATATTAGAGTCATTCCTTATCATTTAACAAAATAAAATGTAATTAAATGACTGTACAGTATCTGCATTGAAAACGGGTTGGTTATAACATTATAAATTACATTTTCTAAGTCATTGAGTGAAGATAACTTATTGTCAAGTTTTCTTTGTTGTATTTGTTAGATTGTTATTTTGTCTTTTGTTATCTTTTGTTTACCCCCATGATATTTTCAAGTCGTTTCCGACTTATTAATTTAACTAACCCTTTGGTATCTTCTGTCCCTCGTTTACGAACCAATGAATATGAATGAATATTTTTATTCTAATAACAAATGGTTACTGAATACATGATTATACATTTAAAACAATAACATATATATCATATATGTGTTAATAAAATACATAGTAAATACAAAACAATTGGCCAAACTTAATAAATTTCAATCATTTTCAAATATTACTGTATACTTTGTTTTAAAGAAAGTAATTATTCAAATTTACAAACGACGAACACGACCGTGAAAACTATACAATGATTATTTTAGTATAATATATATACAACCCTAACTGTGATGCCACTTGTATGAAGCCTAGTACTTGATATCATTGATCATTCATCTACAATGAAACTGTGGCAATTCCCACATCAATTATAGAATGCGGATAAAAAATGTATAGAAACTATTTTACACAATTAATGAATATATATATTGCTAGTATTTATCATACAAATGTTAACAGAGATAATTAATAGTAACTGTTTTATCACGTGACAATTAAGTCATTTGTGTTGAGTAAGTTCGTTGTGTTAATACCTCATGATCATTGGGTCATTATATCAAGGCTTTCTTTTTCTGTTAATTTCCTGGAACTACAAAACAAATAAACAAAATAAGAGTTCCGTGATGCCGAAAATAAGATAAATGGCATCAGAAGCAAGATAGCTGAATTTCTTTTTTACAATGAATTACCTTAAAAAATATGACGGGCAATAGTATTTTTTGTAAACCATTATACATGATCATACCACTTCCTTGAGTTTTATATTCTTCTTTTTAAATTTGTTTATCTGTTTACTGAACCAGGAGCGTCTAATGTTATAGTAGATACTCTATATATGTGGAGCAGGATCTGCTTACCCGTCCGGAGCACCTGAGATTCCCACAGCTTTAGTGGGGTTCGTTTTACTTAGTCTTTAGTTTTCTATGTTGTGTCTTTTATACTTTTATTTGTCTATTTGTCTCTTTTTCAATATATGCGTTTGACTGTACCTCTGGTATCTCTCGCCCCTATTTTATACTACTTTTTGCCTAATTGAGAAAAAAAACTTATGTTTTTTGGAATTCTTTTACTGTTTTACTTTTATCATTACAATTTTATTCGATTTGTTTTATCAATAGAGTACAAGGATAATATACATTTAGCCTCTTTTCCTTCCATTTTTTTTATTTGAATCCATAATAAATGCTCACCACTATTCATTATTTATATATTTTGTTATTTGGATGGAGAGTTATCTCATTGGCACTCACACAACATCTTCCTATATCTATATAATTTTATACAAAATCAAAATAATTCAGATCGTTAGTTTTGTAGTTTGAATTGTCATACCACATCTTCTTTTTTATAATTCAAATGTGCAAGTAGAATATAACATGCTTTATTGAAAATGATAGCTTGTATTACCGCATCCTTGTAGCAAGACAATCAGTTTTGTTAAGGGGCCAGCTGAAGCACTCCTCCGGGTGCGGGAGTTTCTCACTGCATTGTAAACCCATTAGTGGCCTTCGGTTCTTGTCAGCTCTTTGGTCGCGGTGTTGTCTCTTTGACATATTCCCCATTTACATCATCAAAAGGAGGATTTGTTTATGCATCATAAATAAAGCCAACATTAGTATACATAACGACCCAAATGATTTTAGATCCAAAATAAACATCTACTAGTAGTCAGCTCTGATGTATCTGAGTAGCACTTACTACATCCACCGGGTCTGAGGGAGATATCATCAATAGCAATGTCACCATGGTATGAGGAACCTCTGCCGGCTTCTATTGTAATCTGAAAAAATATTAATAAATAACTCTATGTAAAATAATCACTTTTAAAATCAGCTTTATTGATACAAGGTCACTTTCATGTTTATGTTAAAACAATAAAGTCAAGAATAAAAATGAGATAAAACAGCGTCATGACTGTATACATGTTAAAGAGACTAGACAATATGTTTTATCAAGACAACAGTAGTATACCGCTGTTCAAAACTCATCAATCTATGAACAAAAAACAAAATCGGGGTAACAAACCAAAACTGAGGGTAATGCATTAAATATAAGAGGAGAACAACGACATTATGAAACTATACATTTAGTTAAATGGCAACAGTAGAGAACTTTGGCATCAAATAAAAGGGTTAAATGAAACAACAAATGAAAATAATTTTTATCTTACAATGAAAATCAGATGTTATCTATCCCCGCAATATTGTCAATACATAAAACACATTTCCCCATCAATTGTTGAACAATGTATTGTTTTAATAATATGTCTGAAGAAAAATATGGGCAACAACGCTAATGTTTTACGATGTAAGACTCGGGACCTGACAACGACAGTAGCCATGTTATGACTCTAAATTTTTGTTACGAATCAAGTAGTGGTATTCCTTATTGTCGGAGCCTTTCTAGGTGTCTAACTTCCCGGCATTAAGTGTGTCAGTTAGAATGATATAGCCTACCCTACCAAAAAAGATAATTTTGTGGCAACACTATTTTACTGGGCTAACTTTCGTTCCTTTGATGGCCAAATTTATTTAACTTCACAAATATAACGAATAGTTGTCGCAAATGTATGTTATCATAATGAACTACACTCCAATTTTAAACTATGTAACTAGGAATTGTATCTTACGCATGACGATACTGAACTTGGATGGTCAAATATATTTACACGAGACAGGGCTATGGTTCTGACACCCATGGATTAAAAGTTTCTTTTTATGGTTTATTACAAGTAAGTATATTGAAATGCAAATGTAACTGCAAAGGTGCGGCACAGGGGATCAGTAATCGAATCTATACATACATTTATAACTTAAAATATCAAAAAGAATGTGTCCGTAGTACACGGCTGCCCCACCTGCACTATAATTTTCAGTTGAACATGAAAATGGGGTAAAATCTTTAATTTGGTATTAACATTAGAAAGATCATGTCATAGGGAACATGTATACTAAGTTTCAAGTTGATTGGACTTCAACTTCACATCAACTACTACGACTAAAAACTTAACCTGAGGCGGAACAAACTGAAAGACGAACGAACGACGGACAAACGGACGAATGAACGAACGAATGAATGGACGAATGGATGGACGCACAGACCAAAATAACGCAATGCCTATACATGGGGTATAAAAGGGCTTTTCAAAGCAAAAGTTATAGAAAACAAGCAGCATGATTCTAAAATTGTGGTTAGTCTGTAAGAGTAGTTTTTTACAGTAGCAGAATACTTACAATAGGATTAACTAACTGTGGTAGTTCTAAAGTACAAGTTTTCCATTGTTCGGGATCTGGTTGCTCTCCACTCTTTTTCCAAACATTTGCCAAAGAGGATGCTCTATTGCCATAAAATACTTCTAATGTTCCAATACCTGTCCCTTTCATATGGTACTGGAAGGACAGACACCAAACTCCAGCTTAAATAATAAAGGATCTTCAATCAAACGTAACTAGGTATAATTTTCAATGAGGTATCCATCTTTAATATAAACAAGAAGATGTGGTATGATTGCCAATGAGACAACTGTCAACAAGAGACCTAAATGACACACTTTAACAACTATAGGTCACCGTACGACCTTTAACAATGAGCAAAGCCCATACCGCATAGTCAGCTATAAAAGGCTCCGGTAAGACAATGTAAAACAATTCAAACGAGAACACTAACGGCCTTATTTATATAAAAAAATGAACGAAAAACAAATATGTAATAAAATTAACGGTACCAAATTTTTCTAGCTTTGAACCCAGGTTTAATTCACAATTTTCTATATAAGAAAATGCATGTACCAAATCAGGAATATGACAGTTGTTATCAATTCGTTTAATGTGCTTTAGTTTGATTTTCCTGACATTCCTTTTTGATATTTTTAAAGGGTTCTACTGTTTCCTTTTTCCTTGCAAAAATTCCACCGTATGTACCTATCATTAATCTTTCTGTCAGTTTCTTCAGCTTTTGTAAGTTTTCATTTTGGATTTTATTTGTGTAACTCAGTTACCCTTTATTTTCTGGGAACTGTATCAAATTCGGCATTGATGTTCTTTCAAAGCGGTTTGAATTTATTTTCGTTACAATTTAATCTTTAGTACTTTATGACTATCTTACACATTGCATCTATGTAAGTCACAGATGACATATGAGCACAAACACTTTTGAAAGGTTTTGGTTTCGAAATGTGGACAAGTTTTGTCCAAAAGAAATTGTAAGATACATTTGAGCAAGTAAATATCGGACACGTTTCAACGATATTTTATTTTAAGGACACATTTGATAAAAGAAGACACATTTCAGCGAGACGGACACGGTTATTGGATACGACACTTTTGATAGTGTTCTTCATATTTGTAAGAAACTTACCTGGTTACATAAGCAATATAAAAAGGAGGTGTGGTATGATTGCCAATGAGACAACTCTCCACAAGAGACCGCATAGTCAGCAATAAAAAATCTCAGTTTTGAGTACAGATTTGTCTCTAGTAACTTTCAGTGCTAACAAGAACCTAGTGTATATAATTTACAGTACAGCATTATCAAAATTCATCATACTTGAACATCTGTCTTTATGTGTTTAGAAATTACCTTGTAAGTTAAATTCCTCAGTTGTGAGAACAGCTTTATCGCCAAATGTTCTCGGGTTTGAAACCTCTGTATACATGTAGTAATTTCCAACAGCTGCATTGTTGGGTCCAGTATCTTTACTTGGTGTGGTCAACTAAGTAATAAAAAAAAACGTTGGCTCGAAAAAATCATGTTTTTTGAGAACGAAATTTTCTGAAAACGGGTCCTAGAAAGAAATAAACTACGATTTTTTTGGCGACGTTTCTCCGTGTGTGTGTAAAAGGTATTCAAGAGGCAATTCAAACAGATTATTCTTAATGATAAATTTTATCACTAAGGAATAAATCGTCATGAAGAGAAGCTGTTATGCATGTGGAGCACGATCTGCTTATCCTTCTGGAGCACCTGAGATCACAACAAGTTTAAGGTGGGGTTCGTGTTGCCGTATGTCCTCCATTTTGTGACTGTTTTACCTATTGGGATGTTTTTGTTTTGGCGATTTTACTTTTCACATTATCTTAGTTGTACCTTATATGTTTAAGGTGGTACCCAACACCTGCAAAAAAAATAATTTGGCACGTTTAGTTTTCTTAACATTTTGACAAAGTATTTACTTTGACCCTTTGACAAAAATATAAAAAAAATTTGAAGCAACCGTTTAATTAGAGAAATTACACTGGTTATATAGCAGTTTGACACACACTTATTTTGATCATTGAGAAGCTAATATTCCCGAAAGAACACAGCTTCATTATAACTTTCTGCTGATGTTACATTTAAACTAATAGATCGAAACATGCTATGTGAGATATTTGCTTTTAATTTTCATCTTATCCACTTATACGAAAAGAGACTAATAACTAAAGAGTCCACAATATATGTATTTATTCAAATGTACGTATTAAACTTTCAATTTATCCGCATATACCAGAGACGTGAAACAAGTAATAGCAGTTGTAAGCATTCAACCTTATAACCTTGACCATATTCTATTGAATTTTAGTTTCAATACTAAACTACTTTCATCTATCAATAATAAGTACAATAATTGTTTATCATCTTAAATATTGTCCTGAAATTTATACAGTGAATATTGAGCCGAAATACTACTAAATATAAAATGTAGCAAATCCAAACAAAAATCCCTCTGATGATATGTAAATGTCAACAAAGAGGAACATTTGATTCATCAAAAATCAATCTGAAAATCAACAATTCACTTACTCTGAAGTCGGCACATTCTAACTGGTTTAGATCAAACTTAAACAATTCTAATGAAACTTTAACTAGATTGTAAACAACTTACAGAATTCAAACTCCAATCAAAGTCATCCTGTGATGCATTTTTGAAAATACATGGTGCATCAGTCTCAAATCCACAACTGAAAATATCTGTAAAAAGTAAAATCACAAAAATACTGAACTAAGAGGAAAATCAATTTGGAAAGTCCATAATCACATGGCAAAATCAAATAACAAAACGCGTCAAAAACGAATGGACAAGAACTGTCATATTCCTGACTTGGTACAGGCATTTTCAAATGTAGAAAATGGTGGATTAAACCTGGTTCTATAGCGCTAACCCTCTCACTTTAATGACAGTCTCATCACATTCCGTTATATTTACATAGTAAACATATTAAATATCCTGATAAATCTGTACACATATCATATTGCTCTTCATATCTTTATGTTAAATACAGCATTGGGTTTCCAGTGTTTGAGTTTATGCGTTTCTGATGAAGTTAAAAACAGAAAAGCGCGTCGACCGCGCGTAATTAATACAGTATCATTTATTTACAGTACTATGATGAAGAGTTTGTAGTATATTATGAAATAGAGCTACGTCTAGGTCCTACCATAGATGTTTAAAATTGGTGTTCGCTGCTTCTGTGGACTTTTCTTTCTACAGTGTTCTAGAGATTTCCGTGACAACTATATTTATATACAGACAATAAAGTTAAACTGGCAGACTCAGACATAGATATCGATAGACATCAATATTCACAGCAGTTGGATTGACACTTATACTTTACAAACAATATCATACTATATTGTGACCTTAGTATTGGACGATATATGCTGATTGGATACCCGAGAAGAGTCTTTTGTTGGCTATAATTTGAAGGTGATTCTTGAAACAACATATTTCTACACAGCTCACATGGTCTTCATGGTGACTTGTATTACAAAGTAAAATTACAAATGTGTTAAATATCTCTATTAAGAAAATTACAAAAAAGCAGAACTTTATCAAATTTCAATCTTTTTCTACTTTCATGCAATATTTCTCAATCTTTCGAAATAAAACAGAAATAATAAAGATATGAATCATACCCCTGGTATCCTTACATAGAAAGTTTTTGAAACCATAGAACTTTCGAGTCAGTTTTTTGTACTCATACTCCAAAATCAACAATAAGAAATGATTTCCTGTATCGAGTACACAGTGATTTTTGTGCTCCGACCACAGATATTCATTACCTTGAACATTACAATTAAATCCAGTCCAGCCTAACATACAATTACAATTATATCCGGCAGTGCTGCCATCCTCATTACAGGTACCACCATTGATACATGGGTTATGAGAACAGGCACTGATAGCTGGACCTGCAATACAAAAGTGAAATTAAATATGTTTCCATGAATAAAAAAAAGGTTCGGACATTAACAATTTTGACGACACAACTTAAGTGCCAGTAGAAAAAGCAATCCGTATTCTGAGTCAACACTCGCTTTTGTCGTTGAGTTCATGTTGCTCAGTCTTAAGTTTATAAGTAATTATGTAATGCTATTTTTTTTGCCGTTTTCTTTTTGACCATTTTGTTACTATTTTTTATTGGAAATTATTTAAATTGCCTCCTTGATATCTTGTTTTTGTGACTTAGTCAACAGCTGGTTAAAGTTTGTTAAGGAAGGATTAAGCTATCATATTAGATCCTTGTCTTATCAAATAGCTTATAGATCTTTTGACAATCAAATATTATGCTTTGAATGTTCCTGATGATGACGATAAATCAGAAAACTGCTTCAGACCCATGCAATTATTACTTGCTGTTTTCAGTTTTTTATCAATTTAAACGGAACGCAAATTTGATATGAACGTTTTTTTTTAGAAGTAACAAACATCAGATCAGTATATGAAGTCACAACAACAAAAAAAGGTCTGGATATCTGTTTGATTTTCAATAGTTTGTTAAGGATACCAAATTAAAAAAAAATTGGAAGATCAAATGAATGCATATTGTCGTATAAACATTTGTGAAATTTACTTTTAATTCCTGCCAGTGTATCATAAGTATGACAGAATTAGGATAAATAGAACTTCTTTAACTAAACTGAAACTAAATAAATCTCGAAAATCATAATCAAAGAAAATATTATCATCCTGAATAATCATTTGTGAAAACTGCTTTCATATACTCATGATACTGCTAGTGTCTAACTAGAATAGATGATTGTGAATTAATGTTACTTATTTAGCGAAAATTATACCAAATGAATCTCGAACACCATAGTCTAAGAAGATGTCAATTGAAAGAATCTGACAATCTAATTTTAAACCATTATGTCAAAAACAAAAGAAATGCTGTGTAGCTTTGTTGAAGGACGTTTGGTGACTTACAGTTGTTAATTTTCTGTGTGATTTTTGGAGTGTTGTCAGATTGGCAATGATACCACATATTCTTTGTATATGCAGATAAAAGGACTTACAATATTCTGTTCTCGGTACTTACATTCTCCAACGCTTAGTTTAACTGAATCGAGTGCTATGTCTGATCTATATGATGATCCTCTAGATGCTTCAAATAAGATCTAAAACGAAAAGATAATTTCTGAATCTTCTCTCTCTTACTTTTTTTCCCCCGCAAGATGAACTACTAAAAGGAAATTTGGCAAGAATTTATCTATTGAAAATGCAGTCAATGTGATTAAAATATGAATATAGGGCAAGCTACAAATCAACCTCTCCATTATAAAGTAAATATCTTGAAATTAACTCCAGGATTTGCACCAAAATATCTTTCAGTTGTATTTTATATACAAAATGTACTTCGTGCGAAAACCGAAGATACTGCCACTTTAATAACATGTGATTGTTTGACTAAAACTAAACATATCTTTTCCATATACTAGTAAAGCGTTGATAACTTTATCAATATTCTAATACCAGGTACATAGTATGCAGTTAATTATTTTTAAGTTTATAAAAATGTATGGATCATTGATATATTTCTCAACCTAAAAGTTAGAACAAAATGAAGAAAAAAAATTCAGATTGAGTAAAATCGTATTTAAACGAAAGATCACATAAATTGTCCTCGTAATTCTTTTTTTTTTTATCTACAATTGAATTGCATTCATGTCTTGAGATGCATGTGCATAATCAGTTTAATAGCTAGACCGATCGTGTGCTGATAGATTACCCCCAACTATGGTGGAAGACACCGGACTGCTTTGAATATTAAATCGACAAATGAATATCTGTTTTACCACTGGATTACTGAAGCTAGGAGGTAATTCCACTTGATGATACTCCCATTGATCTCCTTGGTCACCGGACATTGACCAAACAGAAACAGCAGAACCACTTTCACCATATTTAACATCTAAGGTACCAGGCTCACCATACATATGCAAGTAAAACTGTAAGCAATGCGTACTTTTACCTGAAAGGATATACGAAAGTATGTCAAAAGTATTTGAAGTGATATATCATCATTTTGATGTTTCGGATTGTATAGATAAACAATGTTAAAAGAGTTTGCAAATAAATTGATAGATACTGACTTTGCACTTTATCAGAATAAAACTATATTCAATTACATGAGTAACAAATACTTAGATTTTACCTGACTAACACTGATCCAGATAGAACTATACCGAAAATATGACAATATTTACAGTCTATATATAACACATTGCTATCATCAAAGTTTATATATGTCCTCTATGCAGTTGCTGCATCATTAGTATACCTCCACATTTCTTTTAGATATAGTCTATCTAAGTATTAATATTGAAAAATTAATTATCTTTATCTGCAGCACAAGAATTCAATATAGATATAGCCAATCCACAGTTAATAACGTATCTATATATAAATTATGGCAAAAGTAGTATACCGCTGTTAAAAAATCGATAGAGAAAAAATAAATCTGGGTTACAAACTAAAACAACAAATATAAGAGAACAACGACACAACAGAGACACAACACCAAAATGTAACACACACAGAAACGAACTATAATGTTACAATGGCCATTGTCCTGACTTGGTACAGGGCATTTTGTGAAAAAAATGGTGGGTTGAACCTGGTTTTGTGGCATGCCAAACCTCTCACTTTAATGGCAATGTCAACTATAACATTTAAATGACTCATTAGCAGTATAAACGGTATATTCAAAACTTATTGCCAATATCAGGAGTATACATTTCATTTGCAGTATATTTAAAATATACATACTGTAATTGCAGTATGAAAAATATATTTATCTGCATTTCAATCAGTCGAAACAAATATCATTTAAGTAATTACAGTTTATGTATAACTCATGTGCAGTCATTACAATGTAAATAACTTATTTGCATTATTTGCAGTCAACATATAATTTATTTGACGCTTAAGCGCACCAAATACGGTTTAAGTAAAAAATGTCACGTAATTTATAAGGTGTCAAATTCATTATCTAGCACATGGTTGGTACTGCTGTCTGTGGACTGTGTGTCACCGATGGTATTATCAGTTCAGAAGTCTGTGTTCCAGTAAAGACATTATTCACTACTTACTTTTCCCAAAAAAAAGTATAGATGATAAGTTTCTTACTCACCGGCTAGTCTTGTTTTAGCAGTTGATAACACAGCTTTGTCCCCCTGTAAACGCGGAGACGATGCCTCAGTGTAAATATATCCAGAACCTTCATAGGCATTATCAGGACCAGTTGAAGTGCTAGATGTTGACCCCTTAAAAATATATATGATAGATATGAAAGTAAATATTATACAAAATCTAAATACCGACAATAGCACTATACCGCTGTTCAATAGATATAAATCGATATTTGGGTCACAAACTAATGCTGAGGAACACAAATCAACACTACCAGAAAAAAAAGAACAACAAAAACACTGAACTGCTATTAAAACAAACGCCAACTTACTTAGAAAAGGACTATTTGATAACTGCCATATTCCTGACATGGAACAGGACATTTCAATAAAAAATGGTGGGTTGAACGTGGTTTTGTGGGTAGCCATACCTTTCACGTAAATGACAATGCTGAAATACCGCTAAGAAGACACTATTACGCGATAAGAATACATTAAAACAAATTATGATCTCCTGCTCAAACGATTAGGTGTATGCAGATGACTTGGATAGATATCAGCAGCAATATTCTACTACATGTCTTATTCCTTAAATATTTGAAAGTTTTTTAATTGAAGCATATTCTGCATTATTCTGTTTTGTTAGTGTTTCTTTGAATCATGCCAAATATCTTATACAAATTATATTCATATGTCATAAACATACAACACTCACAGAATTAATATCCCAATCAAAATCATCCTGATCTATATTTTCAAATACGCATTTCTCTTGACCTTCAAATCCACATATGAACTCTGATCTACATTCTGAAACACAAAAAAGAACAAATAATATTTCAAGTCATATGTTTCTTATTCGTCATCCCGATCAAGAAAAAAATTGAAAATGGAAATGAGGAATGTGTCAAAGCGACACAATACCCGTCCATAGAGTAGATAACAGTGACTACTGGCAATAAAACAATCCAATTTAGATTTAGATTATATCTAGAGACATGATCTTTTATGGAACACACTACATAAACAGATCTATTCACAAAAAAAAAACACCAAATTAAGACATAAGGATTTTTGGGTGTAGGATTTCCTCCCCGTGTTGAAACCCATTGGTGGCCTTGAGCTGTTTTCTTCTAAAAGCAAAACGCGCTGTTGTCTCTTTGACATATTTCCCGTTTCCATTAGTAATTTAAAAATATTCATTATTCTTCGATATATAATAATTAAGATATAACTGTATTGTATTTGAAGCTTTAAGGACGTCCATCGGTAGTTTTACTGTCGCAAATTTAGTTTACCTGGCGACGCGGAGCGGATACAGGTAAACGGGTATTTGCGACAGTAACACTACCGATGGACGTCTGCAAAGCTTTAAATACAATACAGTTATCTCTATTCTAATGCAAAACAAGTTCATAATTAAATTTCAATCATAATTTCAGTGCAAAAAAATTATTAAAGAAAACTCCGCGAAAAGATGTTATTTTCTTTGGTCCCTACACTAGCTGACGTCATAGGTATGCTTCCGGCGTGAAACATAAACACCGGGTATTTTCTGGCTTCTGTGCCGCTTCAGAATGTTATAAAATTTGATAAAAAGAAGATTTTTAGGCTCAACAGGTGAGTTTTTTGTTTATTATTGTAGAAATAACATGTCAATACATTCCGAAATTCAAAATGTCGGCTTCCTTAGTTACAGACAAGGAGATAGATAATTTTACGATTGCTGTCATCCAATCAGAACAATTGTTACAAATTAATTGCGTTAGAATGACAATTTATAAAGGTAAATTCAGATTCTCAAGTTGCAGAGATAGGGGCAGGCAATCCTAATCATTAATTTACCTGTTTGCTGAGTAATATTTAGTTTAGTTGTAGGTACTTGAGTTGTAGTTGCTTTAGTTGTCGTTGGTTGAGATGAAGTTGCTTTAGTTGTAACTGGTTGAGTTGTAGTTGGTTGGGTTGTAGTTAGTTTAGTTGTAGTTGGTTGGGTTGTAGTTAGTTTAGTTGTAGTTGGTCGAGTTGTAGTTGGTTTAGTAGTAGTTGGTTTGGTAGTAGTTGGTTTAGTAGTAGTTGGTATTGTTGTAGTTGGTGAGTTTGTTGGACCATTTGATACTGGGTTGGCTGAAATAAAATATTACTCTAGAAATCATAATAGAAACATTCACAGCTCTTTATGATTTCTTTTCTATTAATTGATCTAAATCTTAAAAATAAAAAGTTATCTCATTCATGTCTGTCTACTGTAAAAATAAATAATAAGTGTTTTTGCGTGAAAGTTCAGTATTAAGATATTGTCACAGAATATTATTTCGACGTTCGCATTTACTTTTTCTTGAGTCGCTTGCTTTTTCCTCAGTTTATAGGAGTAACTCCTTAATTGGACATGTTGTAGGGTTCATGCAATTTTCTATTATTATTTTAAAACCTTTATGCGTCTCGACTTAATCAAATTATGAGATTTGTACATCGGCAAACTGCTGAGGTTTAGATTTATAGAATATCTGATGTTGTCCTCTTTGAGCAATTGTTCGTGCCTTAAAGAGTAATTGAACATAATATTTCTTCACCCTTTGACGTTTTGTGCAGGGTAAAATTCTGCATGTAATTTCTTAATTAAAGCACAGAAATAAGATTTTATATACAAACATTACCATCACATTTTCCACTTTTTAGTTCAATATCATCGACAGCAATATCTCCTCGAAATGTAATTGCTTTGTTTGCTTCTATAAATAACTGCAAGAGGAAACGTGCATATAATTAAAGAAACCAATTTGAGCAGCTTTATTTATAGTTATTGAAGTTTGCATAAAAGTTACAAAAAGAAAGAAAATGAATTCTACTTTGAATGATCATTCATCTTGTCAAAAATATCAATAGTCCGACTATCTCACGATATATATGTTAAACAATTAATGACACCTGCAATGCTTCATTGCATTTACCTATGCACTTTCAGAGGACAGGAATCATTTTAGTCATCAAATAAAAACGAACGTACATGACCGTCTGTTATTCATAGTGAGGCGAATCTTCATGTGCAGTGTTGATGGTTACAATCTGACTTTGAGATGAATAATAGCAACATAAGCTATTTTTGTGATTTTTGCTGTGTATTTACTGATATTGTGCCATGGATTAATACGTTTTTTTTTATTCTATTGGTTCATAGATTAAAATGTATTATACATTGTATATGTGATTAGGTCTTTCAATGATTTGATGTTAATGACGATTTTTTTATTGTTCAATATGTGAAACCATGTAAATTCATATATAAATAAATTTTAATAATCTATTTATTAGTTCCAAATAAACTCATCTTAGGTAGATACCAGGATTAAAATTTTATATTAAAGACAGACGCGCGTTTCGTCTACAAAAGACTCATCAAGTACGCTCAAATCAAAAAATATTCAAAAGGCCAAAATAAAGTACGAAAGTAAATTGATGACATAAATATATAACTGTTTACAGATGTCTATATGATATGAAAACAAGAACATGTGGTATGGTTGCTAATGAAACAATTGAGAGAACCTTCATTTGAGCAAGAGATGTAAATTCAACCATTCCTTTGTTCCACTGGTCACCGTGATTACCAGATTGTTTAAAAAGTTCATTTTCAGGAGCTGAAACTCCTGTTGAAATTTTCAGATCTCCCATTGTATCTGCTCCGAACATGTGATATGCAAAAGTTAAACAGTGATCACCAGCTGTAAATAAAGAAACTTCATCTTTAACATAGTTACAACTTTTAGAATAAGGTAGATAGGTAGATTCACTGTTTACCGCTGTCTCGGATTGTACAATAGCAATACATTATTAGTCTAGCTTTTTGTCTAATTTTGCAAATTTGAGAGATATTTGCAATTTATGTGTAATACAAATATATCATATAAAAAATAACTGATTTATTGCAGTGTACAGAATGTTTAAACTTAATATTTGAAAGCCGACAATTTTCAAAAACCGAAAAAGTTCAAGAGGTAAATGACAAAATATACATACAAATCCGTCTTAGGTAAATCTTGGGGGAGGGGAGGGTTAAAACCTCACTTTTAATTTCAATATCTATAAACGGACAATTCCTATATGTAGAAAACTCGTATGTAGAAACCTGTTTATACAATGTTATAGCTAGCTAAACCTGTCACTTGTATGACAGTCGCATACAATTCCATTTTATTGACAACGATGTGTGAAGAAAAGAAATAGTCGTTATAGGTAAAAATAGGGAAATATATTATTTCATATAGTTCGGTAACAACTTGCAGAGAAAAAGATTGTTAATGCCTTTGTCATTCCGATTCTAATTAGTTTTGATCCCATGTCTTGAGTTATTTAGGTAAAACGATAAAGTCTGAATTTGAGATCATAAACAAACAATTTACCAAAATTGAAATTTGGTTTGTGTACGATTTGTCCCCCGATTTTCTGTAAATGTTTGGTATACTTTTCCTATTTCATTGATATTTTTAACAATGTATTGAAGACATTACCAGAATAATTCAATGAGGAATATTTCTAAACGCAATTTATGGTATCGAATCTGCATTGACAAAAATATATTTTTGTAAGAGGAAGTCAAATTTTATATATTAAGACAACATTTGTCAGTAATGTTTGAAGGTAATTCATCAGATGACTAGTAAACCCTTACTTTTAATTAAAAAAATCAGGAATATTTAACTGATTCTATCACTGTTAAAAAGATGAAGGACAAAAATTAGCAACAATAAAAACTTGCATCGACCTTTTGTGATAAGTCAATATTCAAAAACATATAAAAGAGGGACGAATGATAACAGAGGGACAGTCAAACTCATAAATCGATAAAAACTGACAACGCTATGGCTTAAAAATAAAAAAAACAAACAGACAAACAATAATACACATGACACAACATAGAAACTAAAGAATAAACAACACGAACCCCACCCAAAACTAGGGGTGATATCAGGTGCTCCGGAAGGCTTAGCAGGTCCTGCTCCACACGTGGCACTCGTCCTGTTGCTTATGTGATTACAAATTAAAACTTGGGATGTAATGGAAGACTATTTTTCGTGTTATGTTTTTACGTTTGTGTCAATAGCTTATATTCATACATCTCTTTTTATTGATATTTCATAAAAACATCAATAGAGAATTTCAGATCACTATTATATTGAGAGATTTACGTGAAGAAAAAAAACCATATCATTTCCCGTTTATTATAAACATTTAAATGACGCACTACTTAAATATTTTTTTTACGAAACATGACTTCATACTTAGAAGTTTGTTAAAACTTGTGTAGCCGTGACTGAAATCGAATACTGGATGTCATACAGATAATGGGTTCATCAGATGTTCCGTGGTTGTCGTCTGTTTATGTGGTTTATAAGTGTTTTTTGTTTCCCGTTTTTATATAAATTAGACTGTTGGTTTTTGCCGCTTGAATGGTTTAACACTAGACATATTTTGGGCTCTTTATAGCTTCCTGTTGGGTATCAGACAAGGCTCCGTGTTGAATATCGTACCTCAACATCTAATGTCTTATTTTTATTAATTATTATGAATGGAGAGATGTCTCATTGACACTCATACCACATCTTCTTATATTTATTGATAAATCATTTGCAACCTGACTAATATCGAATTCATCACGGAAAGCTGATACAGCACAATTACCATCTTTTGTATTGCATCAATAATGTACCTGTTTTTATTTCTGCAAAGAGTAAGTAGATACAAGATATATACCATTTAATGATGAGGACGAAATCAATCTGGCAACATAGTTGTTTCTTACTGGGTCTGATACTTCTGTATACTTGTACATTGCACCTTCATAGGCAGATGATGGTCCTGTTGCAGAAGACGGAGTACCTCCCTAAATTAAACCATACACAGTGGACTCAATTTATTCCTGTTAAATTCCATTATTCGTGGATTTCATTGATTCAGGTAAACTAGGAAATGTAATGTTCAACAAATGACGAATTTTCTATAGGTTTGTATGCAGACCTAGACAAAACCACGAAACTTAATATCCACAAACATGCAAGTTATCCTTAATTCGGGAAAATTGGTACCCACGAAAATAAAGGAATCCACATGATATAAAACTATCATGGTTTAAATAATCTTTTAATAATATTACTTTGTAAATGCTTTAAAAATATTGTGACAGTTGCATAAGAGGAACACCTTTCGAACATCAGATTTATTTACACTGGATATGACGGGTTTCGATCTTAAGGGTGTAAACCTTAGTTCAGGGAGATAACTCTTTAAATCAGTTATGCGTTTGTAAAAGTCAAGTATCATCAATGTTTTTTAAGCATTTACCTGAAACAGATTGGAAATAATCTATGTAACCTAGAAGCTTAGAATATATTTTTGAAAATGGTTGACACAAACCTACTGATGATTTTAAGAGTTATTTCCCTTAACCAAGTTCTAACTCCTTAAATATGAAAGAAAGGGTGATTCAGGGGTTTATTAAGTACAAAATCATCAAAACCACATGATTGCATTCTAACTATAAACTGGAATTATGACCTTTTGCATATGTTCATTCTTCATAACAATACATAGAAAGTGTTGGTTAAATGATTAATTATGCAACATCGAATTTATTTATAATAACAATTCAAAGAAGTGTTTCAAATTGATGATCTATTTGCAAACTGGTTGATAAGATGAAATACTACCTTTTAGAAACTGCTAAATATGACATGTTCATAATAATTAAAATTACTTACAGAATTAGGAGTCCAATCAAAATCGTCATTTGTAGCTTCAACCAAAAAGCATGAAGCACCAATCTCAAATGAACATGTTTTGCTGCCACCTGCATATGGGGATAGAGAAAAATGAAAAAAAACTATATAATCGCCTGATGTGAATCAAAACTATATAATCGTCTGATGTAAAACAAAACTATCGTTTTTTGGATGTAACACATCTTATGATTGCCCGTGAGTTTGTTTTTTTGTTTATCAGCTCAATTCTGTCGTGTGATTGTGACGACAACAACGGTTTTTCCTGATTTTCTCCTTAAAAATTGAATCAGTTTAAATTAAGTATATCATAAAGATGAGTGTTATATTTATCTGTGTATTTGAAATAAAAACTAAAAAAAAATTATTCACTTTTAATTAAACAGGTACTCGACATTTTTGGATTTTTTTTTTTAAAATAACAGTAATTTATGCAACATCAACATGATAAAAAGCAGATTTGATATAAAAAAAGGATACTTTTTTATATTGTAAATTGCCAAAAGGAACTGAAATCGTACAACATGACTTTGAAATTGTATTTTTAACTATGGCACCCATTTTTGTATGCTGTTAATCAATTCTCTCCCAACAACAATTTGTGAAAGTTGAACATTTGATTGCTTTCCCAGTTATGAATAGATAAATAGTGTATACTAATCCAAGTCTAATCAAACGTAAAATGCTACATAAGTCTGTTCTTAGATTTTCAAATCTAGGTCAACAATCGAATGCACTTATAATGTACTCTAAATCTGGTATTATAGTTAACATGTTTAACACCGACGCAATTTTGGGCCTGTCCCAAGTCAGGAGCATCTGACCTTTATTAGTCTTGTGTGATCTATAATTTTAGTTTCATTTGTATAATTCTGAGTTTAGTATGACGTCCATTGTCACTGAACTAATATACATCTACGGGTGCGAGAGTTTTGCGTAACATTGTTGACCCATTGGTGGCCTTGGGCTGTTGTCTGCTCTATGATCGAGTTGTTGTCTTTTTGACACATTCCCCATTTCCTTTCTCAATTTTAAGCTTGTTCTTAGATTTTTTAGTCCAGAAAGCCATATGTAGATTAAGCCTTTGATGAATTCCATAATTTAACATTCCTAAATGGTTGAGTATTTCTTAATTGGTAATGATTTTGCTTGACTCAATCTTTGAGGTTCTGAACTTCAAAGATCTCACTTCAACGTAGATCATCAGAAGCTGTACAAATATAGTCAAATAACATCAACAAACATACCTGTTGGCTTGGATGAAGTTGTAGTCGGCTTGGTTGTAGTTAGAACAACTGTGTATGGATTTCATAAAAAAAATTAACTACATTATAAAACATAACAATATAACGTTACATCTGCTATAAATGGTGACGTATTATAATGATGTTGTAGTATTTAATTGGGTGTTTTTTTCTTCAAAAGTTAGTAGGAAAAGTCCCGCGTGCAGAAGATTCCTTATACGATTTATTTACGGACCACAGAGGGTTTGTAAAATATGTAGGAGATGCGTCCTTCGGCGACTGCATATTATTGGCAATAGAAACTACCACTCGCTCGTTACTGTGACAAAATTTAACTAAGGAGCATTTATGAAATAAGTTAGATCTGGTCGTGCGTAGTTGAGAACCTGTGCCTCAAATTCTTCAGAAACAGCTGTAGGTTCTTCAAAAGTAATGACATAGATCCTTACATGTCCTTATTTTGTGTTACAGACTTATCTTGGAATACCAGATATTGACATTGTTGAAACGTTATCTAAATGCTTTATACATTTCAACAAATTCCGTCACTTGCAGGAATTTTGAGGTCTGATCAAGAAATATGCAAATGTCATCTCAACTTCAGGTTAATGTGTGCACTTTTTAAAGTTATTCTTGTTCTGAACGTGTTTGACTTTTTGTTTTAAGAGTAAAGAGTAAACATCTTACCACAATTCCCTGGAGTAAGTGAAATGTCATCGATTGCGATATCGCTTGAAAAGTCAGATCCACGAACAGCTTCAATGGAAATCTAAAATGAATTTCAATTTATTATGGTTTACAGACACTAAATATTCGAACTATCAATTTGCCTGATTTTGTTTTTTTTCCATTTAGTGCAGAAGATACAATGTTAGTTTACAAACTTAGAACTAGAGATTTTATAAATACTTCTATTTTCTAGACAAGGAGGTGCTCTTTTTTGAAATTTCTTTTTGTATAAAATCTTTCTACATTTTCTGTTGCACAAAACTTAAAAAATAAAATCACAAAAATACTGAACTCTGAGGAAAATTAAATCGGAAATCCCCTAATCACATGGCAAAATCAAATGACCAAAAACATCAAAAACATATGTACGACAGCTGTCATATTACTGACTTGGTACAGGCTTTTCAAATGCAGAAATGGCGAATTGAACTTGGTTTTATAGCAATAAACCTCTCACTTTGTACGACAGTCTCATCAAGACTCGTTTTAAAACTTAAAGAGTTTAACGTACATTTTTGTTCCAATTTTTGATATTACACACATTTAATTACATTTACTATTGAGTTAAATTTATTTTCATGAAATAACTTTCTTTGTATCATTTCAAATTCTTTAATTTATTTGTATGCACAGTGAGATGTTTATTGAGACAGTTTTGTTTCCTAGATACTATTCGACTTCATTAACAACTTAAACCAATTAATAATGTTAAATTATATATAAGTTTATATATAAGTTAAGAATATACGTTTTTTTCAAATACAAAACAAAAATCTATATCGGGACAAGTGCGACAATAAAACGAGTGCTCTGCTTGTTTTAATTATTTCTTAAAAAAGTTAGTGCATTGCATTTTAGGACAATGAAAATCAAAAGTATATTATTGTGTTATGACTTTAAAGTTAACATATATTTTATTTAAAATCACAAATACTTCAAATACTTATGTTTTATGATTTGAAAATCAATTTTATATCATGACATAATTTTAGAAAAAATAGAGTCACTGGCAAGGGTAATAATTTATAAAAACATAAAATTAAGGGAAATAAATATATTTGAAGTAGTAAGCACTTCGGTGTTGACATGAATATTGATTATATGGTCATTTAAAAAAAAAAAAATCCTGTTTACAAAATTTTGAACATTAAAAAAACTAAAGATTTGAGTATTTGGCACACTTTTTTTTGGAATTGTGGGTCCTTAGTGCTCTTCAACTTTATACCTTTTTCGGCTTTTCAACTGTTTTAATATTAGCGTCCTAAATTATAATCCTGGTGCCATTGATAACTGTTTTGGTACTTTTTACAGCAATTTTGAATACGTGAGATAAAACAGATAAAGTACTCATGTTTGTTTATACCATATGAGAAATCAAGCACCTTCTCAAATGTGTACATAGAATACTTTATACCTCCTTCATGTGCGGCAACATTTCTAAAAGGCCTCGCAATGTTATAAAAATTTAAAAAAAGGTATGCATCAATCAGCAATGTAAAAAATATACATTTTAGAACGTTGAACGAAATTTTTGAGTTAAAACAAATAAACTCATCATAGATACAGTGATTCAAATTGTACATATACGCCAGACGCGCGTTTCGTCTACAAAAGACTCATTTGTGACGCTCGAATAAAAAATGTTTAAAAGGCCAAATAAAGAATGAATTGTTGAAGAGCATCGAAGACCGAAAACTCCTAAACTTTTTGCGAAATAAAGCTAGAGTAATCTATTCCTTAGGTAAAAAAACCCTGAGTATTTAAAAAATATGAAGTTTTGCTCACAGTTAATTTATAATTATGAAAATATCAATTATAACTCAAGTCAAAAGACTACTGCTGACCTTACGACCATTCGTATCCGGTACGTCGACTTCTCCTTTTATCCAATCATTGCCCTGCTGCCCAGATCGTCTCCATATTCTAGACTTTCCTATATTTTGTCCCTCAATGTATATATTTAATGCACCCATATTAGTTCCCTTCATGTGATACCAGAATGTCATACAGTGGTCGACACCTACAAATTACAAGTGCATCAGACCAATTGAATTACCACGAATATATCCTTCCAGCAATTGATAATAATTGCAAGGTTAAGAATGTGTTGATTGTACTATGGTTGGAGACAATGGTTTATAATGTGTTTAATTTAGATGGAGAATTGAACTGAATAGTACCGTATGTCAACCGAATTGTTTTGTCATACAGAGTAGCCAAAGAAAAATGAATACTATGAAAAAGATTAGATTTGAGTTGTTTATCATTAATGAAAATGTAAGATGTTTTTATCAAAATAAAGTAGCTTCGTTACACCCTTTTTCAGGTAAGGGTAAGGATGTTTGGTGCCAACTAGTTTAGCCAAGGCACATTCTGGTTGTGCCTATACATTATTTTGTACAATTTCAAGGCTGTTAATTTATTCACGTTTTATTCTATGGATTTATACATGTCATTTCATGGCATTTTTTGACCATTATGGAATATGGTTATCGCTGATCGTTTTAGTCACCGCAAGATCTTTAAAAATGAGTAACACCTATATTATAAAGCAAGTTATAAAAATCGTAGTCACTTCCAGTAAATTGTTTAATATATTTTTATAATTGTCATTGTGCTTAGTTTCTTCTGTTAACGAAACAAGAGCACGACTAATGCTTTCAATTCGTTTGTTGTGTTTGAACATTTGATTTTACAATATGATAAAGGATTTTCTTATATGTAGTTTGGTATTTTAGCGATTTTACTTTTTGCTAGTCTTTAAAATTGTGATTAACTGTGCGTTCTGTTGTATGGCGTTAATTTCGCTGTTTGATAACAAATAAAATGTGGTATGATTGAAAATGAGAGAACTGTATACAAAAGACCAAATAACACAAAGATTATTAAGTATAGGTCTCCGTTCAAAGTTCAAACGTATAGTCAGCTCTCAAGGGCCCCAACGAAAACAAAAAGTGAAAAAGTTCAAAGCAGAAAACTAACGGCCTATTCGTGTACAGAAAGCAAAGGAAAACAATAGGGTTACACAGCCATTTTTTTTATGTTAAGGATCAATAAGTTGTGTACATTGAACAAAATCTCCGTTAAAACAAGGATGTGATATCTCATTTGAAATAACCTTTCTACAGGTACAACAAAACATAGAAACCAAATATTCATACCTATTGACGAATCTAATAAAGTTTTTAAGCAATAAGTATAAATATGAATTTAAGGCAGAAAAAGCCCACTTCCGGGTGCAGGATATTGTTGCTGCGTTGAAGACCATTCGACGACCTTAGGATGTTTTCAACAAAAATGGTCTAGCAGACAAAACAAAGGCGATCAAACACTTCGTAGAAAACAAAAAAATGTAAAAACACGGATGCAAAAAAACAAAACAAAAAAAAAACAAAAAAATTTGGAGGTCAAACGCATATGTAGGTTAAATAATTGTGTATACTTATAGTAGAAGCGTCTAAATGCAGGAAGATGTCGAATCCATTACCCTCCAGAAAACCAGAAATGTACACTATTTTTATTTTCGAATTGTTTGCCACAAGTTAGTGTGACCTTCTGGCAGGTTTCTTGTAGGAGTGTAGTGCATAATACTATAGTGAGGAAACTCTGTAAAAGTTACAGGAACGGTTTAATCACGTTTTAAGGAAAAGGAATTATTCAGCGGCTCATTGATCAAAATAAGTGTTTGTCAAACTGCTAAATATCCAACGATATACAAAGTGTGTGAAGGAAGTGTTTTTTCTTATACTTTTCTTGACGGGTTAAATTTAGTACTTTTTATGAAAATTAAATGAACCAAATTAATTTTAGTCATGTTTGGTACTATAAAAAGAACTGTTTTGTTTAATCTTACCAGGTAATTGTAGATTAGTTAACATCACAGCTTTATCACCATCCTGTCTGTTTGATCCTGACGCCTCAATATAAACATACTGGTATCCTCTGTAAGCACTATCAGGTCCCGTACCGCTTGACGGTGTCTGTTTCTGTTAACAAAACCAATTATAAAATATTTCAAAACAGGTTATAATTTGGATCCAAAACACTGCATTTCTGGAAGTTTTCGTGATATAAATACCCATTCTAATTGATTTCTTGTTTGATGCTCTCCAGCTATCATTCCATTTTTTTTGTATGCCCCACTTACGATAGTAGAGGGTCATTATGTTTTCTGGTCTGTGCATCAGTCTGTTCGTGAATCCGTTCATCCATTCGTTCTTTCGTTCGAACGTTAGTTCGTCCTCCGTCTGTCCCGTTTTAGTGTAAAGTTTTTGGTCAAGGAAGTTTTTGATAAAGTTGAGGTCCGAAACTTGAAACTTAGTACACATGTTCTACGGTCAACTGGACAAAGAAAATGATGGTGCGAGTGGGGCATCCGTGTACTGAGGACACATTTTTGTTATTCTATTAAATTTGTCATTACACTAATACAAACCAGGACATATTTCAGATTAAACAATATACACTACGTAAATACTACACTCTGCTTCAAACCAGCTCTTCTCTTTAACTGTCATTGACAACACATTTGTTACGTTTAAGATACATTATTTGAAACTAGATGTGACACGAATGGCCCCGTCCCAAAATGTGAAAAATCTGCAATTTGAATAACACATGTGGACACCAACATGATGGTAGTCTCGCATATAAAAAATCTGGAGGCTATAGAAGAAAAGTCTGTATAACTATGATTTAAGTCCAAAGCCCGTAATTTTGGCAAATATATATATTCGTATAATGGTTTGTTACGGAATGACGGAATGACGGAATTACGGAATTTCGGAATTTCGGACAAGGGTGAAACTATATGGCACCGACTTCTTCGTTGCGGGGCCATAAAAATCCCAAATCGCAGTGGAACCAACGCTGTTCTCCTTTTCGTGTCTACTTGTAACACCACGTTTACAAATAAAGATGATATTCTCTCAGAAAATATTTTCAAAGTTAGGTAACCATGTTAAACGCATCTACCAGATCTAGTTGGCAATAGCAAATATAGTTATGCTTTTCGCAGTTCTCTTACATATAAAAATTGACAATGAGGGTCTGTTGAGAACAGAAAAGAACAAACAGGATGATTTGGGTAAGTGATCTTTACTTACATTTTGATATTCCCAATTCAGCTGGTTGTTTGCCTGATTCTCAAAAATGCACCTTTCCCCATATTCAAATGAACACTCAATTACTGAAAAAGCTACAATTTCAATTGTTATTGTTACAAATAACATTGGCATTATGTGACATCACAGATTATTATTCATTCTTGGGTAAATTCAAATTTTCGGACCATATTATTAAAGCATGTATGTTTAAGACCAGATTCGTGTTGCTCAGTCGTTAGTGTTATGTGTATTGGCTTTTTTTATTTGTTTTTGGTGTTATCTGTTGACCTCGACTGATGATATTTAAAAGTTTTATTTGTGCCTTCCGCCTTTTGTTTCGTAGATACAATACGACCCTAAAATATCCATACACAGTTTTCAATAATTTTTAAACAAATCATATACTGAAAAACAATAGACCAAACAAAATGGATTCATTCCACATCTTCCGATATCACTTATTAAAGCCGGAACAATGTTTTTGGCAGTATACCACTCTTTAAGTGAGTTGGAACATGAATCCTCATTTAATATAACATACTTATTAGCTAGAAAATCTCAGTTTTCCCCTGATATACCTTGGTCACATGTGTGTGTAAGTCACATTAATTGTAAACATACTCACCAGTAAGCACATCACAGTTTGTCCCGGATATACCTTGGTTACACGTACATGTATAGCCATGGGTACCCTGAGGACTATTGCACTTTCCATATACACAAGGGCTATGGACACATCCTAAGAAAATTTATAGTAAACTTTTAATGTATATAAAGGGAAACAACTAAAACGTATCATTTTACACATCTTTTCGTAAATAAAAAAAAAACATTTTTAGATGGAACAACTAGTAAAAACATGTGGTTAAACTTTTAAATTGAAACTGAATTGATAAAAAACTCCATATGATAAAAAAAATATCAGTAAAGCATTTTCCATAGGCAATTGTGACAAGTTCGCCCTCAAGGCAATTCAATATTTGATATGTCCGTCGACATGCATATACGAAATATTTAAATGACAACAACATGTGACTGTGGTCGTACCTGCTCAGTTTAATAGAAACACTGAGCAATATTATATATGTTTAACCTACGATGTACTAGTAAAAAACTTAACAATATACAGATATACAAATCACCCTTCCCTTGACGTATTATTATAGTTCCATGTAAATCCAATGTACTTGGCGATAAAACAGCACATACCCATGTTATGCTTTGCTTCGAGCCAAATAGCCATATAGTATTTTATTGATCTACAATTCAAATTATTGAAGTAACTATGATGCAAATAAACTACTCTGTTATGCTGAGAAAAACGGTGGGAGTGATATGCCTACTATTTCTATTCAAACGTCGATTCGGAAAAATACAAGGACAATAAAAGACGAAGCTGAAGGACAATACAAAAAAAGTTTTCCCGATAAAAG
Organism: Mytilus trossulus; assembly: GCF_036588685.1. Taxonomy (NCBI): domain Eukaryota; kingdom Metazoa; phylum Mollusca; class Bivalvia; order Mytilida; family Mytilidae; genus Mytilus; species Mytilus trossulus. The sequence continues at coordinate 11,904,756 of NC_086383.1, read as the reverse complement.
AAAACTTAAATAAATCCTTAAGTTTCATTTTTAATGCTCACTAGTTAATATACATTTTCGACATAAAAAAAAAATGCTTGTACCAAATCAGGAACATTCTCAAAAACACTATTTTCAATAAAAATGAAATGTGGTTAATAAATAATTTATTGTGCAGCCTTTAAGTAAACCTTCATCGAAATTTAAAAAAAGAGACTTTTGACGCACAAAGCCTAAAATCGAAACGGCTCTGCAAGTTGGAGAGACATTTAAAAAATCATTATTTTAAGGTAATTACAAACCTGTTCCAATCGATTGAACTTTAATGGAGAATCCTGTTGCAGCCGGTTTTGTTGAAAATGTGTTACTGTCAAATATTATCATCATAGCATTGCTCAGCTCATCTAGTGTACTATCCCATATCTCTTCATCCGCAACAAAGTTTGTACCACATTTCCTGTTTTTTAAACAAATAACCAATGATGAAAAAAAATGTGTTGCAACACACTAGATTTGAAAACTGCTACTTTTTCATATTGGCCTTTATAATTTTTTTGTATAACAAACAAAGCCAACAGGGCCTTTTCTGCATAAACAAATGCTTAAGGAAATGCCTGTATACAGTCAGAAATATGAAGTTATTATCCATTCGTTTGGTGTGTTTCAGCTTTTGATTTTACCATTTGATCAGAACTTTCAGTTTTGAATTTTCCTTGGAGTTTAGTATTTTTGTGACTTGACTTTTTTTTGCATGCTTATGAATTCACCCAGGAGTAACAAGCCTACAGAAATGTCTCATTGCTTCGTTGATGATAACAGATCTGTTATATAAGCATTTAGATTTATTTGCGTTTCTGTGTCCAGTATGTTCTCCTATGTATTTGTATTGTAGTCCTGAAATGTTGTGTTGGCATTTTAATGTAATTTTTTTATATTTGAGTGTGTATTCACATTATTATAAGACGTGTCACGATATTTTTCTATATCAAATTCATGTATTGAATTACGATGTTATGTTTTTAATCTCGTCGGATTTTGTCTAATGCTTAGCTCGTTTATGTGTGTATCACATTTTGTAGTGGGGCTGCTTAGTACCTAAATTGGACAAAATCATGCAAAAGGTGATACAAACAAGGGATTTTGCATAGACGTTAATTAGGATGTACTCTATCATATTAGAGGGGTAGCCAACATGAAATTGATTTTTTTCACGGCGGCCATCTTGAATTCAAAATTGACATCATTTTGCTCAATCGTGGAGATTGAAAAACTGTCCTAATAATTTTCAACGCTATATATGTCATGAAAACTATTTGAAATACAATAAAATGATATGAAAATATGTCAAACAGACAACAATTGTAATAAAAATTCACCACTTCCGGTTTGGGTCGAAAAAGTTCTTACACTCGAGTGAAATAATAGTGGTATATATATACGATAAGAAAATGTCTGTTTGATATATCGGTAATTATGTTAGACATGCTGGAGGATTGATCAGTGTAATAATCTACGAAATTTTCCGATGCATTCCTTTTTAACAGCTACATGAGCACAATGTTGTACAGGTCAAGCCAGCTTTGTAACACTTACATCTACAAGAACAAGTTTTCTTGTAGCCACATTTGTGTAACTCCTGGCAAGAGGCAGCGTTCTCCTTAACCCATCCCCAAACACTAGGACTAGGTAGATGTTGATCATGTGTCACTGCCTGCCATACATTGCCACATTGGAATGTAGCTCGTTTGATATGCTCAATCAGTGCAGCTCTAGTGGGTGGAATGGTGTCATACTGTCTTTGTTTGGGTGCAAACAGTTTAATTCTGGATTCGTTCATGTCAAATGTTGTTGTAGTTCTGTCGTACATAACCACAACAAATGCCTCTATCAACTCCATATCAGCGTTACTGACCAATACAGGTTTCTTACTGAATCATCCAGAAACCTAGGTTACATCATTAAATATTTCCCATGCCGATATTTTCCCCTTTCCATGAAAAGCGGAGACCGTGTCGCATCCAGTAAAGGCAAAGCTTCTGATTTCGGAATAAGAGCATGATTAATTTCGTTAATCGGAAGCCATCTCAGGTCTTTTCCCTTTCCAAAGAAAACCCACATTTTTTCTAATTGAAGTGTTTTGAAAAGAGACACCACAAAAACCACTACATCAGTGTCTGAGTTGATTATTAGTGAAGACTTACACCCTTTTTCAGCTGCACTTTTGAAATGAACAAATATTCTTGTGTCTGCTTCTTCGTGATTACACGGACTGAGATAATCATGGTCATCATCAAAATTTTCCTCCTTGATCCAGCACCACTCGCTTTACGTGTTTGTGCTTTTAGACTGTTTTCTATGTTAATATCATAAATAACATCTACTCTTGCATGTTTTAAAGTAAGATGGATAATGTACGGCTAAATCACATCTTTTGCGTATTCATCAAAAGTGTATGTTCCACGCGGTGGTCTTGAATTGACCAAAGCCGCACCATCAACACTTACCATGTCTGTCTGAGGTTCTTCTCTTGGTAAATCTCCCTTAGCTTCTATGATTTCCATTAGCTGTGACTTGACGCTAATATTGATGTTGTGTCGTTATTCTCCTCTTATATTTTATGCGTTTCTTCCAGTTTTAGTAACCCGGATTTTTCTATCGATTTCTGAGTTTTGAACAGTGGTATACTATTGTTGCCTTTATTTATGATAGTTATCAAAGGTACCAGAATTATGATTAAATACGCCAGACGCGTGTTTCGTCTACAGAGGACTCATCAGTGAAGCTCATGCAGATTAAAACAGTTTTAAAGCTGAACAAGTATGAAGTTGAAGAGCATTGAGGATCCAAAATTTTAAAAAGCCAAATACGGCTTAGGTTATCTATTCATGGGATAAGAAAATCCTCAGATCTTCGAAAAATTTAAAGTTATGAAATATTTCTAAGTGTTCTTTACAGAAAAAAAGTACCGCATTTATAATCCTCAAATTTCTAGTAAACACTTTTGCTTTTCCCAATTTATAGATAATGATCAATGTAAGAGAAACCATGATAGATGGTCTGTCACTGCGAAAGCCTCAGTCACACCTTACCGGATAGCACGAACGGACGACTAACGGATGAAAATAAAAGTTGTCCGTTGACAAAAGTGTTATCCGTTGTGACCCCGTTGATGTACTGACCAACTTAAATGGACGCGTAACGAATGCATAACGGACACACACACTGGATATGCAACGTCCGAGAAACGCAAACGTACCAGACAGAACGGATGTCGAACGTACATCCAACGGATACCTAACGGAAGCGTACCGGATAAAACGGATGAACAATATATACGGAAAAATCAAAGGCGACAACATTAATACATGTAAATCTCTTAAATATTCAAAATGTTTCAACTGGTTTTGGTTTGTTCTTCAAAATGCCACCAAAGGGCAGTGTCTGACCTGAATAAGAGCTGCTTGATTGTGAAGACGTGCCCTTACTCTAAGATCGATTATGAATAATACGAGTTCATGAACCTTATAATATCTAATTGGCAATTTCTGACGCGAAATTTTCAATTGGCATTTATCTGTTTCAGATCCGTTCATCATCCGTTTTATCCGTTGTAGGTCCAGTAGAAGTCCGTTTCACATTCGTTCAACATCCGTTTTATTCGTAAGACGTCCGTTAGAAGTCCGTTTCACATTCGTTCAACATCCGTTTTATTCGTAAGACGTCCGTTAGAAGTCCGTCAGTGAATTTATCTGCCAGACCTATAACAGATTATTAACGGACACGTTACGGATACGAAACGGAAACGAAACGGACGAATACCGTACAAAACGGACGCCTACCGGAAGTTCAACTGACATTTCATCCGTTAGACGTCCGTTGAAATTTTCGAAAATACTAAAAATTGTCCAACGGACAGAACGGATTGAAAAAAGTGATCCGTTAGGCATCCGTTCGAGCTCTCCGTTAAGGTGTGACTGAGGCTTAACAGATGAGTACTTAACGTTTACCAAATAATCATGAATATAAGCTGACAATATAAAAAAAATGTGGTGCGTTTGCCGATGAGACAACTGTCCATAAGAGATAAAAACGACACAGACATTAACACCTTTAGGTCACCGTACGGCCTTCAACAATGAGCAAAGCCCATACCGCATAGTCAGCTATAAAAGGCCCCGATAAGACAATGTAAAACAAATCAAACGAGAAAACTAACGGCTCTATTTATATAAAAAAAAAATGAAGGAAAAACAAATATGTAACGCATAAACAAACGACAACCACTGAATTACAGGCTCATGACTTTGGACAGGCACATACATACATAATCTGGCGGGGTTAAACATGACAAGCCCACTCTACAGACATAGAATATAATTGACATATTTTGACAATAACAGAGACATTTATTCAAACAAATCGAAGAGATCGAAATGTTGTACAAAATAATAAACTCAGATTAGAAACAATTTAATAAAATCACTTAGGGTTTTTTCTGTCCTAATGAATGATGTATTTATTCCAACTAACAATAGACACTTTTTGGCCATTCTGTCCAAATCAAAAACGCCTATAATCCAATTCCCAATACATTATGTACTCATTTTGGGGCTTTCTATCCTAATAAAATAAATTTAAACTCCAACTAGCAATACCCACTTCGGATCATTCTCTTCAAATAAACATATTTACACTACATCCAACAAAACTTTGGGCCTGTTTGTCCTTATGAATTATATCAAAATGCTAAATTATAATCCTGGTACCTTTGATAACTATTAATACCACTGGGTCGATGCCACTGCTAGTGGACGTTTCGTCCCCGAGTGTATCACCAGCCCAGTAGTCAACACTTCGGTGTTGACATGAATATCCATAATGTGGTCATTTTTATAAATTTCCTGTTTACAATTTTTCGAAAAACTAAGGATTTTCTTACCCCAGGCATAGATTACCGTAGTCGTATTTAGCACAACTTTTTGGAATTTCGGATCCTCAATGCTCTTCAATTTTGTACTTGTTTGGTTTTAAAAGTATTTTGATTTGAGCGTCACTGATGAGTTTTATGTAGACGAAACGCGTGCTGGTGTACTAAATTATAATCCTGGTATCTTTGATAACCAATCAACAATACTCAGTTTGAAGCTTTCAGTCCCAATAAATCATATATCTATACTCCAACCAAAAAAAAAAACAAACAATGAGCACATTTCTGAGAGTACTCGAAGTTGCTGACAGCTAGTTTAAAGCAGATACCAATTAATGAAAAAAATCATATATCTAAGAATTAAATATCCATCAGTACAAACAACACAAAGTATCAAGTGGATTTAGTGTAAAGACGTCATTTTCAGTCAGATAAAAACATGATCTTGTTCGATGCTAAACTATGAGAATCGACAGTTTGTAGTACCGAGAAAGTACATATCTGTAAATAGTTATCAAATGTATTGACAACAAAATCAATATTGACTAAATAAAAAACAATATTCAAAGAATTGAATACAGTGTCACGAGTGTTGAAAACTCACTTTGGACCATTCTGTCCTATTAAATTATATCTATACTCAAACCAATGATACTCACTTTGGGCCTTTCTGTCCTAATAAATTATATCTATACTCCAACCAATGATTGCAAGCAGCATCAGCAGATATATCCATGTACTGTACTGAAGCTCGAACTATACTATTGGAAGTTCCCTGAAAGTAATGTAAAATATACACAACCTGGAAAGCTTCCATGGTTATTTTAAATTAACGGATTATGGTTTAATGGAACTTCCTTGATAAAACTAAGTTGTAAATATATCAAATGAAGTACAGGCATATACCTGTTTGAAATCAAACAATATAAATTGTACTATTTATCTTTTCAGAGATAAAACTGACAAAAGTGGCAAAATGGCTCCTTTTCCTCAGTTTATGTGGTCCATACACGTTTAATTGAAAATGAGATGTTTTGTATTTAGACACTACTTATTGGAACACCAGTTCTATATTTGGTTGTAAGTAACACCTAGTGATTTCATCAGATGACAATTCTTACCTTGATTAACCAGGTACATTCTAGTCCTGTTGGGTAGTTAGCTGGATAGTTTGGTGATTCAATGAATCGTTCCTCTCCTGCACCAAGACTGATAACACCACCACACGTGTCTATACAACAGGAAGATCAAAGAAGCCAGTTTATTTTTTTTTTAACTTTCAAATATATTGATGATTTTTTTTCATTAACAATCCGAACGTTTTTCATTGGGTTCCAATAATTTATTCCCAAGAACTAGAAACCAAATAAACAACAGACACGGCTTATTCTACCTCATTATAGACTTATACCTCGAATTTTTCATACACGGTCATCTCAGAACCAGAATCGAGGACAAACGAGATGAGTTTTTTTGAAATTATCAATTACCCCCACTCAAGAAGTAATATACCAATACAACAATTTCACCTGCATACAGAATATACATTTCCCATCTTGCATTAATTATTGTCATTATAGACTATTACAAATTTTATTTTTATTTTTAAGGGTATGGTGAAAGCTCCGGTATACTTCATATAAGAAATGCAATTTTAAATTATAACCTCTCGCATTTTTCGAAAAAATAAACTAGAGGCTCTAAAGAACCTGTTTCGCTCACCTTGGTCTATGTGAATATTAAACAAAGGAAGCAGATTGATTCATGTGTTTGTAGATCTTACTTTACTGAACATTCTTGCTGCTTACAAATATCTCTTTTTATTATAAGCTTTGCCAAGTAGTTACAGTGGATAAAGTTAGTAAAAATTTACATATCTTATGAAAATTGTTAAAAATAGACTATGAAGGGCAATAACTCCTAAAGGAGTTAATTGACTATTTTGGTTATGTTGTTTTATTTTTATGTCTTACTTTGCTGTATACTATTGCTGTTTACAGCTTATCTCTATCTATAATAATATTCAAGGTAATAACCAAAAATGGCAAAATTTCCTTAAAATTACCAATCCAGGGGCAGCAACCTAACAACATGTTGTCCGATTCATCTGATCTTGACCTTATGAAAAAAAAAATCCCTTGTCAGATTTGCTCTAAATGCTTTGGTTTTTGAGTTACAAGCCAAAAACTGCATTTTACCCCTGTATTCTATTTTAAGCCATGGCGGCCATCTTGGTTCGTTGGCCGGGTCACCGGACACATCTAGCCAAGTTTGGTTTAATATGGCCCTGTACTTTCAGAGGAGACGATTTTTGTAAAAGGTAACAGACGACGACGACGACGGACGACGGACGCAAAGTGAGGAGAAAAGCGCACTTGGCCCTTTGAGCCAGGTGAGCTAAAAACGTCGGAATACTTTCTGAATATTTAATATTGTTCTGAAATTTGTGTAGTCTTATCTATTGTCTTTGTTAATGTGCTTTGTCTATATAACTTTTTGTGTTTCTATAAGTGGCTCTGTACTTAAACATATCGCCATTATGTTAATTTTCTATAACAATGTTTTTATTTTTGTCTCTCATTTTTGCTAATATGCTTTTTTATACGCCTTCCCGTGTTTATTTACCCCTTTTATAACAAATTCGCAAAATTTACATACACAAGCCGCACGAAAGGTAAAGGAAACTTCTAGTATATATTTTACGGATGATAAAAAAGCAAAAAATGAGGTTGCTGGATTTGATATACGCCTTTTTGAGCTTCTTTGTTACATATTTGTTTGTTTTTATAGTGATATTGCCGCGGTTAACATTGTTTTCTCTCAGCTATGTGTTATTTATATAATATTGCACATTCAAATACCATTCGACGTTTAACTTTGATACCCTTCCTCCAGTCGTTAACAATGGTATGTTACTAAAGCTACTAAAATTAAAACAAACGGTAAAAAAATAAACTATTCTGATTTCATCTAATTACTTATTTATTGCATTATTTAATGCATTTAACGTTTTAATTAATAATTTAATGTTGGATCTAACAAGTCTTCTGATTGGCTGACGTTATTTTGTTATGAGCCCATAGACATAATTTAGTCAAGTGACCGTGACGTCATGAACGTTTATCCATGATTTTTCTACGGTTTAAAATGGAATTTAGAATTAAATTATAAGAAATGACTGTAATAACTTTCTACCTATTCGAAATAATAAAAAATGTGGTGCATACTGTTAAATGACCCGCTACGCGCGTTATTCAGTGTGCACAAAATTTTTTCATGTTATTTCATGTTAATACAGTCATACCTTAATTATTAATGGGAGTTAACTGAATACATTTGTATTCGTACTCACGACTATTTGAGACCGTTTGTTCACAGGAAACACCATTCAAGTGTTCTGGGCAAGTACATGTACACTGGTAGTTGACGAAGCCTCCATTCTGACAGTTAGGTCTGTTAGTGCAGTGATCTAAATATGATTTATTATAACACATATTTTTTTGTTTATTAAATCACAAATAAACACACCTATTTTTAAATTGCATGTATGCTAATCTATCTTTCGAAATTACGTAACGTTAAAGTAGTTTGTTTGCTAGTTTAACCAATTTTTGAAAATACATTGTAACTGAATTTTAATTTTAAAATTAACACATGTACACATATACGACTACTGAGTTCTGATATAACCCTTTATCCCTTTGAGAAATCAGACATGAAATTTAGATATTTAATTTGTAAATCTTTTTTGTTTTCTCCATGTGTAAATACAAAAAAAACTTTGATATCTTTTGGATTAATTTTTCAGTTATATTTTTTATATTATGTAATAAATTATTACAGCATGTTTTTTTGTTGTTTTGGTAACGTCCATTTCCAATCCGTTTCGGTTAAAAAGGGAATATATGTAAAACATGACATTATAGGAAGTAGTCGAATGTGTCGTTCTAATTATTGATTAGATTTCCTCAAGATTAGAGATATTGATCTTTTTAAATTCTGCACTTACCTGTACATTTATATGCATCAGTAACATCCTGTATATCATAGAATTCTAACCCATCAGCTGAATCGGCCAAAAACTCTAATCGTTGGTCTTTAAACTTGATAGTTTGTTTGCCATTCGTGGAAAAAGCCTACAATTAAAAGAGAGCTAAATAGTCCTGTACCAGAAATTTCATTCAAAATCAGTATACAGTATACAGCAATACCCCAAATAAAACTACACAGAAAGTTAAAGACTGACCCCGTACAAACTTATACAAAAAAACAGAAGTGCACTCAACTTCTTTAGAAGGATCAGCAGTCCCTGATACACTAGTTGCACCTTTCATATGGATATAGGAAACAACTGGCAGGTATGGCTACAGGCTCCTTGACCATGCTTTCTTCACCATGTGCTTTTTGATAATATATGCCTATACATATACGGAAATATTTTACCCAACACTACAAGAAAATTTACAGTTGGATTCTTATAAACCACGCGGAAAGCCAAGAGTAATCTCAAATGCTCCGAATGGTTATGCCAGGTATACAGTATGTCATCTGTCATATGTTTCAGAAAATCATTGCTGTGTATGCAAAAAGGCTCCTTGACCAGGCTTTCGTTTCGATGTATATATTCGTTATAAGCTAATATCAATAATGTGGTCATTTTTATAAACTTCCTGTTTACAAAACTTTGAATTTTTCGAAAAACTAAGGATTTTCTTTTCCCGGGCATAGATTACCTTAGCCATATTTGGCGCAACTTTTTGGAATTTTGGATCCTCAATGCTCTCCAACTTTGTACTAGTTTGGCTTTATAAATATTTTGATATGAGCGTCACTGATGAGTCTTATGAAGACGAAACGCGCGTCTGGCGTACTAAATTATAATCCTTGTACCTTTGATAATTATTTACACCACTGGGTCGATGCCACTGCTGGTGGACGTTTCATCCCCGAGGGTATCACCAGCCCAGTAGTCAACACTTCGGTGCGTCTGGCGTTGAATTTTTCGAAAAACTAAGGATTTTCCTAGCCCGGGCATAGATTACCTAAGCCGTATTTGGTGCAACTTTTTGGAATTTTGGATCCTCAATGCTCTCCAACTTTGTACTAGTTTGGCTTTATAAATATTTTGATATGAGCGTCACTGATGAGTCTTATGAAGACGAAACGCGCATCTGGCGTACTAAATTATAATCCTTGTACCTTTGATAATTATTTACACCACTGGGTCGATGCTACTGCTGGTGGACGTTTCATCGCCGAGGGTATCACCAGCCCAGTAGTCAACACTTCGGTGTTGACATGAATATCAATAATGTGGTTATTTTTATAAATTTCCTGTTTACAAAACTTTGAATTTTTCGAAAAAACTAAGGATTTTCCTATTTCGGGCATAGATTACCTTAGCCGTATTTGGCGCAACTTTTTGGTTTTTTAGATCATCAATGCTCTTCAACTTTGTACTAGTTTGGCTTTATAAATATTTTGATATGAGCGTCACTGATGAAGACGAAACTCGCGTCTGGCGTAATAAATTCTAATCCTGGTACCTTTGATAACTGTTAAATACGAACATTACTCGCTGCGCAGATATCACATATCCGTTCCGTTCTATAATACGAAAGTATTGCGAGACAAATATGGAACAGATATGAATTCTGTGTAGGAGATTGTTGCGAGCTTATCAATTTATGAAAGGGTTTTCTGTCTTGAAAACAGCTTCATTGGTTAAACAGATAGCTGAAGTTTCATATAGTACTTCTTCAGATTTTTGACTATCCGTGAATATGGTACTGATGAAAAACTTTTGCCAGTTTTTGTAAAAAGGGATCACACAATCGCTAGACTTTTAAGAAACGAACAAATCAGAACCTTGTAAATTGTTGAAGTTGATATTTCCACTTTGAAATGTTATTTTCATTTTTGGTTGCTATTCATTAAATCGACACAATTGTTACAGTTTTCTGTTTTTATCTGTACTATTACAGTACATACAGCTGCTCAAAATACCTACATATAAACTGTACTGCATAGATGATTCTGCATCATAGGGATTGTTGTCTTGTGTGTTTTCCTTCACCATGTTGGTATTGTTCACATACGCGTATCCATTCCATTGTGGCTGTACGTTTGGCCATTCAATTGTAACGTAATTATCACGATCACTTCTAGATTGTTCATGATGTCCTCCCATGGCATGTAACATCTCATGTACAGCTGTGCTAACCTATAAATGATATAGTCTTCAAACTTGAGTTTGTAAATTTTTGTAAGAATGAAAACCGCAATTTTGGGAAAAGTGGACTTCATATAATTTAAGATATCTTATACATATCATATGAAAAATCAAATAATATTAAAAGCGACAATTTTAAATACAATATTTAAAAGATTGAAGAAACTGGGTTTAAGCTGTATCAAAATTTTTCAAGTTCAGCCTAAAAGACGATAACTTTCAACTGAAACAGAATGGTAATTAAGCAAAAAATAACTTCTAAATTTAGTAATAAACGGATAAACTATTAATAAGTAATATTTAAATCTATTATTCGTTTAACATTCATATAGTTCCAATCTTTGAAATTAAATGGAATATTCCGACTAATTCAAAGTTACTTTAGAAAAGATAAGAAGAAATTTAGATAAAGTTTGTCCTCTAGTAGAGCAAATTACATACACTGAAAAATTGTTCATAATATCATCTACACGAAGCAAAAACTGTTCGAAATAGACAAATCAAATAATGTTGACTGTTAAACAGAAAAAAATACCCTAACACTTATCATTTTATAAGAAAAGGGCACAGTTGATTCCTTGAAAATTTGGAATGATTCAAATGGTCAACTGGTCGACCATGCAACAAAAAGTTACACATTAATGTATAAAGTGAAAGAGATTTCCAATGCAATTATTTTGTATCAATGGTTCCTATTGGATGACATAAATCGTAAAATTCATTATATCCTTGTCTGTAACTAAAGAAGCCAACATTTTCATTTGCAGAATGTATTGACATGTAATTGCTATAATAATAAACCAAAAGCTCGCATGCACCTTAATATTTTCATTCTATTAAATTAAATTCGGCTATGCGTCGCCAGGTAAACTAAATTTGGAACAGTAAAACTACCGATGAACGTTCACAAAACTTAAAACGCAAAACAGTTATCTCTTAAACTTACAGTAACACAATATGGTTCTTCTAAGCTCAGGTACTGTATTCTGCTTCCAGTAGGAAACACATTACCTACATAGGACCAACAACCTCTGAAAATTTCAATAATACACTACTTCAAATATGTATAATGTAATCACTTCATATTACACTAAAAACTGGTAAGTATTTATTGAAAAAAAAAAATTGTAACAGAGGGACGAAAGATATCAAAGGGATAGTCAAACACATAAATCTAAAACAAACTGACAACGCCATTGCTAAAAATGAGAAAGACAAACAGACAAACAATAGTACACATGACACAACATAGAAAACTAAAGAATAAACAACACGAACCCCATCAAAAACTAGGGGTGATCTCAGGTGCTCCGGAAGGGTAAGCAGATCCTGCTCCACATGTGGCACCCGTCGTGTTGCTTATGTAAGGGTCATCATGTTGTGGTTGTATTACTGTGGCTTTTGGTTTTACTAAAAAGCTTGGGACGCGTATTTTCTCGATTCGCAAATAAAAGTTCAAAAAGGCATAGGTTATAATATATGATATTACACAGCGTAGTGGGCAAACATACATTAATTTAAAAAAGAATAGACTAAAACAATGCGATAAAAGTAGTTTCTACAATGAATCAAATTAATATATTAGCACATAAGTTCAACATTTATTTTTTATAGATACAACTCTGCGATTTGATTTATAACCAAACACATAAAACATCAACGATGTTTTTTTAATCAAAATTGATAAAAGAAAACTAGAATATTTCAAAATATAACTTGGCATTCTTCTATTATTTATAGCACAAGAATTGAGGAAAATAATTAATATTTTGTTGAAAAAAATGATCTCAGAGAAAATCATATGACGACTATTCAACAAAGTTTCAATGAAGTGGATGATAGGAATTAAAGGCAACCGTACGGTCTTTATCAATGAAAATAACAAAAGCATACTTTAGATTCTTGATAACCAACAAGTAGAAAGAAGTTCTTATGTCTAAAAACTAATTATACGTTAACACAAGACCCGGAATATGTACCGGTATTAAATAAAATTGAGAATTGAAACCCGACCATAGAGCAGACAACAGCCGAAGGCCACCAATGGGTCTTCAATGTAGCGAGAATTCCCGCACCCAGAGGCGTCCTTTAGCTGGCTCCTAAACAAATATATATACTAGTTCAGTGATAAATAACGCCTTACTAAACTCCAAATTGTACACAAGAAACTAAAATTAAATATAATACAAGACTGACAAAGGCTACAGGCTCATGACTTGGGACAGGCACAAAAATGCGGCGGGGTTAAACATGTTAAAAGATAATGATTTCATCATATGAATACAAAACTCAATTTATATAATATGCAATAATATATTGTACAATTAAAAACAAAAACAAATGAAAAAAAAAATAAAGTTTTTACTTATGCACATTTCTTTGAAAATTAGATGATGTCAGTGGTTCATAAAATTGAACTATTATTTCTTTTTTATCAGATGTATTCGACCTCGCTAATCTTTGAAATTGAATAGAAAATTATACAAAAGACACTTTCCTTTTCTAATTCTTTTACTCAAGTAATATGGTGTCAACGATGCAGTTGTTCAATAGTAGTTATCATAAGAGAGGGACAAAAGATATCTGAGAGACATTCAAACTGATAGACCGAAAATAAACTGACAAAGTCATGACTAAAAAGGACAAACAAAAGTACACAAGACACATCATAAAGAACTAAATACTAAGCAACACGAATCTCACCAAAACTAAGGGATCTCAAATGATCTGAAAGGGAAAGTGTATCCTGCTCCACATGTGGCACGCGACGTGATGTTCATGGTATTAAAAACCCGGTAAATAGCACAAATGTCATGCAATTTAATTTTTTATGAATCCAATTCAATTATAAATGTTGCAATGAGTTATACAACACTTATTTAAATAGGTCGTACAATGAAAACAATTTAACTGCAAGGAACCTTCATTTTCCATAATAAATATATAAAGAAACAGACCGTAAGTACTCTCAATGTACATTTTTAAAATGAATTTAACCACATTGAATAAAACACTCTGATTAACATATTCATCTTCCATCTCACTTACTGGTCATGTATAAATGTTACGACATTCTGGCGACCAAGTGCTGATGGGTTGTGAATGGGATCAGTAGTCGTTGTCCATTTAACACATGTGTTGTCATAAAACTGTTGAATAGATTTGTTTATAACTGCTACAGAACTTGTATGGTGAAAATGCTAACCTTTCAAGTCTCTGGCGAAGAGTTGTCTAATTGCCAATTGTACCGCAATTTTTTATCTTATATGCTATTCAACATGAAATGAAACTTATTTCCAGCTTAATATAAATAAATATTTCTTTACATACCCTTCATTTATAAATGTTATCACATTCTGGTGTCCAAGTGCTGAAGGGTTGTACAGGGGATCAGTTGTTGTTATCCATTTGATACATGTGTTGTCATGGAACTGTTTAATGGCCTTGTCTATTACTGTAATTGAACTTGCTGCTGTAAAAGTAAAAGGATGTCAACAATGTGCTAGATTTGAAGAAAAAAATTATAAAGAAACAAAAAAACATTGAGTCTACATGTTACATATCTTTTACACAAATCTATTAGAAATAAGATAGAAAATTGAATTGGGTCAAATATCTCTTTAGAGAGGATAACAAGTAAAAAACAAAGTTTTAAGTTTCTCCCCTTAAACCCAAAGAAGTACAAAGTGACTTGTAAATATTTGGCTCTGAGCGTTCATTGTGATAGTATATTGCAATGGTATGGTGTGTTTGAAAAAGATTTTAGGGTTTTACAGAAATATAGTTGCTTTTTACCCGATTTGTAAATAAATGTAAAAGGAATACATTGTAAACCTTTCCTGGCTGTCCTGATCAATTATGAGTCGTAATAATTACACCTGTAAAACGTTTAGTAGTTGCATGTGTTGGCCTTTGGTCTATTATTTTAGTCGTTTTGATTATATAGGTCTTCAACTGCTTCTGTTGTTAAACATTGTTCAACATCTCTGACTTTCAAATATTTTACCTTTAGCATTCCTGACGAAGGTAGACCCATCAAGGCGCTTTGAAGGCATGAAATGTATACTTGTTTTGTTCATTGTTTATTTATCATAGGGATCAATGAGTTATGCTATTCACATTTGTAACACAAATCCAGTACTTACACATGTTGTATATCCTATAAGGAATAATTCCGTCTTTCCAAAGCCAATTAGTATAGGCGTCAAAATTTCTATTTCTGATATCTGATTTGACCTGGACAAATATGTGACATTGTGTTAATATTAAGATTTCAAATTAGTAGTAAGGATAAAATACATGAGTAAAACGATATATATTAAAAAAACCAAACTCATAGTCTTATTCAAAAGGGAATTTCCCTCATCAAAAGGCAAAGTCAAAATCTTTAACACATCAAAACGACTGAATAACAAATGTCATATTTCTGACTTGGTACAGGCATTTTCGTAAGGAGGAAATGGTGAATTAAACATGGCTAGCGTTAAAGCTAGCTTAACCTCTCACTTGTATGACAATCGCCAAAAGAATCCATTTGATTGACACCGTATCTGACACATCAGGCAGAAATGTCAAATGTAATGTCACTCCGAGTCTGGTGTTGTGCTTGCTTTTATTACTGTCATCTGATAATTAGAAAAATCCGATTTGTCTGTGTACGTTTGTTTGAAGTTCAGTTAATCATAACGGATAAAAAACAAAAGGCAAGGATTTGTCTTAATTTGGAATTTGATTCAGTCGATATATAGATAAAAAAATCAATTTCAAATATTAAATTGTTGACATAATTGAAGATAACCTTTGCGTGCCTTCGCGACATTTGGTGTTGTTGTTTAATGTATCAAAATAATAGAAATACAGGTTGACAAAAATATACAAATTTCAAGAAATATAAAGCACACAATTTACAGGAATAGTGTCATTGGATATATATAGATTCTTACATTGATACTAGTGGATTATCGGATTTATCCAATCGAGATACTTAAATTATCAATTTTAAAGTCCGAGCCTCGGTGAGGACTTTAAAAGTTATAATTTAACTATCGAGATTGGATAAATCCGATAATCCACGAGTAACTATGTAAGAATCTGTTTCTCTAATGATTAAAAAATACATTTTCTTTTTTTTGTTTCCGAAAATCCCCTTCGAGTGCCTTTCACATTGCAAGAAGTTGTCAATTTCATTAACACCTGTTATAGCATTTTTTATTCATCCAGTTAGCTGAAAAGGTCATGACCCTCAAAATCATCCAATGATCTTCTGAGATCACCGGCATCCACACGTAGATTAAATTATGTTTATACAATGGGTGCGGAAAGGGATAAATTTCCATAGAATTAGAGAAATAGCATTTATAGAAAGTCTTATTTTGATAATTGAAAACCTTGATTTCTTTTGACTAATTTTATGTGATTTAAGCATGCAACTACTGATTGAAAAAGTAATGGGTTAAATTCCTTATGCACCCCTTAATACAGATATGAATATGTCTGACATTGGTATATCAAAGGGTCGGTAGAATCTACTTACCAACGTCCTTAATTTAAGTTCTTCTATCTGTTCTGGCATAAGTCTGTGTGAGTCATGGGAATCACCATACGTCTTAGCACTATCTTCTGGATGAAGTCCTTGAACCTGTAATTATAATTTCTCGTAAACAGGATTTTTCGTAATAACTGCTTGCAATATATTCTAATAAATGCAAACCCCTTAACAGTTACCTTGTCAACTCTTATATCCCTTTTTCATTACCTTTTAAAGGATTTAAGCACAGCTATCAAGCATTACAATGTTGGTGGTTGAGTGAAAATATGTTTTAATCTAAGAATCTTTGGTTTTTGTGAATCTATGATATTTCACAAGTATACAAGACTATTGAACCCTTAAGCAAACTCATAAATGGGATGTCAATACAAATTACAACGCTATCAAACAATTAAATACAGCTTCCACTTTCCCGAATTAATACAGGCAAAAAATACTCCTTAACACGTTATTAAAAAGAAAATGACTTCATTTTGTCCGTAATAACTTTGCGTGTTTCCAAAATATATTCAATCTAAATTATGCAGCAGTGTTTTGCTAATTATTATCCAACATTTGAAATATCATCGTACTTATTTCTTCAATATAATACATCAAAGCGTTTTGTTGTTGCCTTGATACAAGTTAATTAAACTTCACACTTTTCTCATAAATTAATGAAACCTCCTTTCGTTTGATAAAAAAAATGTAAATGAATGAAAAACAACATTTATCATGAGAATTTCGGTCTATTTGTAGAAACTATTTTCTGATGTGGGACAATGGAAAATAAAACTTCTTAATCGTGTTGGGTTGCTATCATTATGTTTTTTTCATATTCTAACTCCCTAATATGAGACTAGAGATAATCTTTCTTATGTTTTCTTAATATTAAATCCTGTTACAAAACTCACAAGATGAGGATGTCCATTGTTCTCAATTTCCATACCTTCAAGCAGGTTGGATAAAGGGTCATCTGGGTTAATTTTCTGAAGTAAAAAAAATTTTAATATGATAGATTCTTTTTCGTAAAATGTACATTAAAATATTTCAATAAATGTTGCATATATTTCATTTATTGAATAAAAAGTGCCAGATGTTATATGTTTTTATTTTATCATATGCCAACATTGCAAAAAGCTGAATATTTGCAGCGTAATATTATAATGGTAGAAA
This sequence comes from Mytilus trossulus, assembly GCF_036588685.1. Taxonomy (NCBI): domain Eukaryota; kingdom Metazoa; phylum Mollusca; class Bivalvia; order Mytilida; family Mytilidae; genus Mytilus; species Mytilus trossulus. Next base: position 11,886,915 of record NC_086383.1, on the reverse strand, counting down.
GCATGTATACCACAACTTCAAGTATATCCCTTTCGTCATGTTAGCAAACAACTCCATATTCACAGAAACAATACTTTCTTTTTGGAAACTATAAAAGCAAAGCAACAATTTTCTCTAAATGCCTAAACATAATTACTTGAAAACACAAATACAAACCTTATTCATATTTCCACATATTTTTATTAGGATAAGAGCTCATTTCACGTATTTTGTCCATGTTTCGACAAAAGCGCGTAAAGATGCTTAACTCAGATATCCAAATACCTTAACGTCATGAGATGATTAAACATGATGTTAAAAGCTAACCACTATCTTAGAAATTATTATCAATTGAAACTATAAATATCCATGTGATTCCTATGCTTCTTATGTCAAAGTCGAAATATGAAAGTTAAAAATCCATTGTATTGGCTAAAATAAATAAGATTGTACATTGAGATTTACAATAATATTTCGCAAACATTTTGTGTCAATTGTTTTCTCTAAACACATCCAACATACGTATCATACAGCCGTAAAAAATACTTGATTTAAAATGCAATCATTTTTATTTAAGATGTCATACATAGAAAACCCAATTCTCCAAACGGGCAATTTACTACGCAACAAAGTTGTTGCAAAGAATTCTTCCTACCTCCGGATTGTCTATTGATAATTTTTCTGTGTTTTCTTCTTTTTCCCCTTCGTTTGTTTTTCTCCATTCTTTGATTTTATTCTCTATCAACAATATTTCTTCCTCTGTAGATGTTGGCATGCTTTTATGAGAAATGCCGGGTCTGTCTAGATGTATGTCGGTTGTAGGCGACTTTTGACTTAATATTTCTTGTTGACCCTAAAACAAAATTCATTAAAATTTTCTTACAACATATAATAAAAAAAAAGTTATGTGTCACTCATCCAAAGAGAAAATGTCATTACTGGGAATAGGGAAATTGGAAAATAAATATATAAAACGACTATGTTCGTTCCTAAAGATCTGTTACTGACACTGACATCATTATATTGGTTGAATTAGTCGTCATAAAGACCGAACAACTTTTGTCTCACACCTCTGTTTGAGCAGTATTTGCACACCCCTATAGCATGTATAATGAAGTCCGTTTAAGATCGGCAAAAACACTGACAATGTCATGACAAAACAACAACAAATATCAAACGAAGTAACAACAATTAACAAAACATAGCATCAAAAACCAAAGACTCAGCATGGGAAAAAGTAACGTAGAGAGTAGAAGATTTTAAACGTTTTGAATTTACTCCATAATTACAAAGATTGCAATAAAAGACTTTAAAGTACATCTTAAGAATCAAGACCTGACATGAAACTGTAAAACTTAAAAATAATTATTCTAATTTGATCATACATTATTTGTGCTCCATTTTTAACATTATATTATGTTATATTATTTTTTACTCTTTAAGAGGCTGTCCAAATAAATATCAGGCAAATCCTATGATATGGGTGGCACAACATTATTTTTTTTCCCACTGAATTTTTGGTTCTGGGAATCAACAGTGGATGACTCAGAAAATGATTTTAAAGTTCACTAACAACGCAACAAAATTTTGTACAAAATGAAGAGTTATCTCCCCTTTGTAATGAATTTTCTATGTATTTTTTTTCTCTTTATTTGTTGCAGTTAATAAAAAATCAAAATTTAACTTGGAGAAAGAAAGAATTTGTGATATGATATAGATGAAAAAATTTGAAAACAAAATATGTCATCCACTGTCATTTGTTTTTCAATGGACATCCTCTTAAATGCAAATGAAAAATGTGGTATTATATTAAGTAACTACAGCCATTATAGTGTTTTATAAAATAAACTAACACATACTAACAGATACATATTTACATGTTCTATTGCTAACATTAATGAGGCCTGGATAAGGTACTGGTATTCGATGTTTTCATTACTAACAAATGAAAAGATTTCAATAAAAAATAAAAAGAAAAAAGAAAAAGAAAAAGAAAAAAAAGAAAAAAATACCTGACATGACTGACAAGGTATATGGCACAACTTTTTGGAATTTTGGTTCCTCAATGCTCTTCAACTTTGTATGTATTTGGCTTTTTAACTATTTTGATCTGAGCGTCACTGATGAGTCTTATGTAGAGACGAAACGCGCGTCTGGCGTATAAAATTATAATCCTGGTACTTTTGATAACTATTTACACCACTGGGTCGATGCCACTGCTGGTGGACGTTTCGTCCCCGAGGGTATCACCAGCCCAGTAGTCAGCACTTCGGTGTTGACATGAATATCAATTATATGGTCATTTTTATAAATTTTCTGTTAACAAAACTTTGAATTTTTCGAAAAACTAAGGATTTCTTACCCCAGGAGTAGATTACCTTAGCCGTATTTGGCACAACTTTTTGGAATTTTGGTTCCTCAATGCTCTTCAACTTTGTATGTATTTGGCTTTTTAACTATTTTGATCTGAGCGTCACTGATGAGTCTTATGTAGACGAAACGCGCGTCTGGGGTATGAAATTATAATCCTGGAACTTTTGATAACTATTATCACACAATGTCTGACTTCAATCTTAAACAACAAAGAATAAAGATATTTTGAAGAATACAACATTACCTGCCTATTTATAAATCTTTATCAGAATTTTTTGCCATTGGAGTTCAATATGTTTGTCATTTTAATTTCCTGTACATTTCTCAGTATTGAAACATCGTCTTACGTCAAAACAAAGAAACTAGTATCTAGGTCTTATAAAAACAACTACTCTGTCTAACAGTATTAACATTGTACAGCCCTGTCTTGGTCTTACATTTTCTTATCACAAGTTTAACAGTATTGGACTAATTAAAATTCATGGCTTTTTTTTCTCCTCATTAGCTCCTCTGGCTTCCAGTACATTGTACGTAAACTGCATGGCTGTCTTTAATTGTTTTTTTTTTACATTTTAAGCTATGCTATCATGAATCGTTTTACTAGCTGTTCTCGTAACTAAACATTCTTGTAACCAATTTTGATGTTTTGTACATGTACATGACAGGAAGGGGATCACGTTAAAAGTTGAATGTTTATCTAATGATTTAAAAGACGTATTCAGCGTCATCGTTGTCACCTGATATTTTTTTTATCATTATTAAAACTTATTATTTTACTAGTGTACTATCAACTATTCACATATTCTTTTAATCAGATGTACTGTTTTTTTTGCATGGAATACTAATCTTAAACATATTGTACTTACCTGTTCTCGTTCTTTTAGTAGCTGTTCAAGTTCATTCAAATCGTTTTTAATTTTTGCATTTTCTGGAGAAAAAGAAACGAAATATGTAACTCATGTGAATTTTATATTTCATCTATCAACAATCGGTAGCATTTGTACAAAATAATGACAAATCTACTAGAAAGAAATCTCCTTTTATAAAAACACCTCTTTATGTGCCAAAACTCTCTTTGTCCCACTGTATTAATAGATATACATCAATTTATAAGGTCACTTCTACGAGGTCGGTTTTCTGGTGGCCAACGAGAAACCTCTATACACAGTTTTCACTATATTTGATTAAAAATATAAAAACAACTACGTATTTGTTAGCTAGTCAATGGATTGTATTTTCAAAAAATTTAGATCAAGCCGCCAGAACTGTGTAAGCAGAGTTACAACACAACCGATTAAAAAGAAATATACAATAAATCTACTGTTGAGCAAAAACCCCAAAACAAACGGCCTGCAACATGTGCAAAGGTATATATTTTGCTGAATAATGCAATAAATTTAGTTTAACGATATTTATCTACTTTTAAGCCATTGCAATTTCAGGACTTCAAATATTTCAACTTTAAAATACAAAAATAAGTAACTAATGAACGTGGTTGTAAAATGTGATATATGCTTTTTTGTACTTCTTTCTTTGTTTAATATTTGTTTGGTTTTGTTTTAATTGAGACGGTGACGATTGATGTACCCCTATTTTGACAATGCAACCTGTTATGTCTATTTTGTCCATGAATCGTTGTAAATATAATAGAATTTGATGCGATTTGTCATAAAAGTAGGAGGTTTAGCGCTATAAACCAGGTCCAATCCACCATTTTCTACATTTAAAAATGCCTGTACCAAATTTAGGAATATAACAGTGTTTCGATTTGATGTGATTTATCATTTGATTTTGCCATTTGAATAGGGACTTTCCGTTTTGAATTTTCCTCGGAGTTCAGTACTTTTGTGAATTTTCTTTTTACTCCTATATGATGCAATAATGAAAATCGTTTTTTAACTAAAAATTTGGGCATCACAACTATTTAAAATATCATTTAATTAGTCATTTTTGAATATTAATTTTGAATCTTATTCATAGGAAAAATTGCAACATTTGTTTTCATATGTTTAACATATGTTTTGCATATGTTTGAAAACATATGTAAACATATGTTTAGTCCCGACATGAAAACATGTTTTTGAACATATAAAAAACATATGTTTATAAAATCATATGAAAAACATATGTTTTTCATACATGTAAACATATGAAAAACATATGTTTTCATACTAGACCTAAACATATGTTTTCATATGTTTTTATATTGGTCCTAAATATATATATTTTTTATATGTTTTTTTTAAATTGTTCAAATGCATTTGTTTCCGCATGTATAGGTATATTTGTTTGGATTTGTTTTTAAGGGTAAATTTTTGATGTTTTTCTTCTTTATCTTTTTTTTCTCTGTCAGGAACCCATTTTGAGTGTAAATACTACAATGTGATGAGTTCTTGTTTTAAAAACTACATAACTCCACAGAAAACACATGGCAAAATCAAAGGCTCAAACAAATAAAAATCAACTGTATACATTAGCATTCCTTTATGCAGAAAAATAATAATCACAGTCAATGCTCCATAATTTATATATCAAGTAGAACCGTTCTTTTATTAAGTCGTCTCTTCTATTTTCATATTTTTCTCTTTGACATACACCATTTCTATCGTCTATATTCTATATGCATCTGTGTGTCTCTTTGACATATCCCATCCCGTCAGTATTATATTGTTCTATTATATGTTATTATAATAATTATATTTCTATTATGAATTACAATATACGTTGAACCACAAACGTCAAAATCATTCAATCGCGTAGTGAAATTAACTATTTGTGGATTCTTATAAATTCTATATATAACTTTTGGACTAGTTTAAATCTCGGTCTATTTCTTAAATTAATTCTTACATACTTTTGATTTTTTAACCCTGTATGCTAACATTGCCTATGTAAATTTCAAAATTGTTTGTATGCACATTTAACGACAAATTTATGTGACGTATAAAATTTTCTGACGTCAGACACTCAAATCAATGAATGTGTTCGTAGATAGTAGATGTTTCTGTGTTCTGTTAAATTGTTCCTTTCAAAATTGTTATACGATGATGACTGATGGACCCATATTTTGACTATTTTATTTATTGTGTCTGTTTATTTAACGCATCGATGTAAATATAACGGAATTTAATGAGACTGTCATTAAAGTGGGCGGGTTGACGCTATAGAACCAGGTTTAATCCACCATTTTCTACATTCGAAAATGCCTGTACCAAGTCAGGAATATAACAGTTCTTGTCCATTCGTTTTTGATGCGTTTTGTTATTTTAATTTGCCGTGTGATTATGGACTTTCCGAATTGATTTTCCTCTAAGTTCAGTATTTTTGTGATTTTACTATTCTATTTTCATATGTTTCTCTCTTTGACATATCCCATTTCTTTTGTCTATATTTTGTTTTCATATTTTGTTCTCTTTGACATATCCCATTTCTTTTGTCTATATTCTATTTTCATATTTTTTGTCTCTTTGACATACCCCATTTCTATTGTCTGATACTATATTTTCTATGTTTGTCTCTATGACATATCACATTTCTATTTTCTATATTCTATTTTTCCTCTGATGTATGTGATATTTCTATTGTATATATTCTATTTCTCTCTGATGCATATGATATTTCTATGGCTATATCACCATACACAGAAATGTAAATGTCTACGCTGCTAGCTATTACAGGTGTTAGTGTATGCAGCTGCTTTTATGGCTTGTTGTTCGGTGTGAGCAAGTGTTCTGTTTTGAAGACCGTACTTTGACCTATGATGGTTTTACAAATTTTAATTGTGACTTGAATGGAGAGTTGTCTCATTGGCACTAATACCACATCTTCTTATATTTATGATTAAGAAAGACAACTAGATTGAATTTTGAGTTCAATATTGTATTAATCTAAAATGAATGTTATTTGATTCTGTTTCTTTACTTTTCAGTTCCTGCAAGTAAAAATAAAAGAACAGAGTTATAATGTCCACTGATTTGCACATATTTTATTTAAAAAATTAAAAAAAAATATAAATAAAAAGTGTGCTTGGAAAAAAGTTCTTTTTCTTGTATACTAAATATTTCAAACAGACTATCAAGGGCATTACTTAAAGTATATTTTGTGTTTTATAAAAAAAAAATGTACTGTTGAGAGCACTTACGAGGCCATATTCCACTTTTTTAAATTAATATTTTCAAGGGGCATAACAAATCAAGAGAAATTTGAATGAATGATTGACAAAGTTATTGATATTCAAAATAAACTGTTATCACAGAGATATGTCTCGCCTTTTTGTAATTTTTTTTATGCAAATGTTGAAATCCAGATAGCAATACTCTAACATCTTACACAAGTTATATGCAATATGCAAATATTCAAAGTCAATGAACCATGACTGAGTTATATGGCTAAACAATTTCCATGTAAATGAAATGTGCCAATGATAATACAACTGCATACCAAATACCATTGACTTATTTTAAGTCGTTCCCAAATCTAAATACAAACAATAACTTGTAAACTATGTAAAAGTTTCAAAGTCAATGAGTTAAGAGGGGGTGGGGGCTGTATAATCTCTCATCTTAAACTGATCTAATCACAAACTAATACATGTTTACTAAGATATATTCAAAGTCAATAGACCATGACTTAGGGGCGGAGCAAAATTGTTTCCATGGAAACAAGATATGCCAATGCTTATACAACTGCATACCAATTAACATTGACCTACCACTAATGGTTCCCCTTGAACGGACATAATTGCAAACTAATACATAATGTAGTAATGAATGATAACTTGGAAAACAATAGACCATGACTGAGGGGGCAGGGCGAAATAATCTCCATGGAAATAAGATGTGCCAATGCTTATAAATACAACTGCATATCAAATATGATTGACCTACCACTTGCCATTCACCATACACTACACCTAATCACAAACTAATACATTGTTGACGCCGTCCCTGCCACCGCCGGAAACAGCATATCTATGTCTCACTTTATGACTCCGTCAAGGCGAGACAAAAACTGTTACTTCACACTGAACCTAAATTTTGACAACAGCAATAACGACGGATCCGGCATAATCTAGGATCTAGGATTACTGTTTTGCTTTTGAAAGCTCAAGAAACATGTATATCTATGACATTATTAATACTTATGTTGTTGTGGTCCTACATCTTTTTGTGTGTTCAATTTTTTTGCATTACACAAAGTCACACTTTCTTAGTTTGCTTGAAATGACAAATGTTTTGTTGTTACATCGAATCCATTCAAGGTGAACTGATAGATATTTTTGCATCTTTTATTATTTTGTTATTTATTTAAGTAATTGGTTATTAGTCCGTGACTGTTTTTGTCTGATACTTCGTCCGTTTCTGTGTGTGTTACATTTTAGTGTTGTGTCGTTGTTCTCCTCTTATATGTTATGTGTTTCCCTCGGTTTGAGTTTGTTACCCCGATTTTGTTTTTTGTCCATGGATTTACTAGTACTAAGTAGTATATATACAAGTAAAAAGTATTAAATTATTTGAATTTTCTAATCCATCTTTGAATTTAATGGTGTATCAAAGTGGTAAAATTGGATATCTGACTAATTGAGTGTAATTCAAATTATATATCATGTATATACATTTACTGTAATATACAAGGTGACAGGACGACCGACGTGCTGCTAAAATAGGTCACTTTTTCAAGCTTGAAAATATGGGAATAGGTGAGGAAAACTATCAAAATTATACAAGAAGGTACATGTACATGAAGATAAATTTCCAATTACTTGTATATATAAAGCCCTGTCAATTTTAGTAGCCGCATGTAAACATTACATACATAATTTTACCCTTTATAAATAAAATGTTTCACTTTTCTAACCAAAAGCTTGGAGGGGGGGGGGGGGTGTCAAAGTTTCTGCAAGTTTAGTTTAATTGACATCAATTTTATATATATCCTTATTGGTCAATCAATTTTTCCCAAATTAAGTTAAGAGGGGGTAGGGGTTCAGTGATAAAACTATATGAATTAATTTTTTTTTATCCTACATTGAAATTTTGATGTCGTCCCTCACCTGAAAGATATGAAACTAAGAAAGACACATTTTCATGTTTTCAAGATCTAAATTAAATAAAAAAGGTGGGATAACATAACCCCAGCGACAACCTGGCCCCTATCCATTAAGTATTGAAGTGGTAGCCCACAGCTTAAATTTTCCCACAAAATATATATAGTTCTACAAGAGAGCCAAACATTTAAGTAGCCCACACCAAATTTTAGGGGCCATTTGGCCTGTGGGACCCCGCTTATTTCATACCCTGTTAGATAATGAAACGGATAAATACTGCAAATGCAATTATATTTATGAGTTTATACAATATCGTTCTCGAGACTCGGGTTTACAAATTACAAATAACATATCAACAGTCAAATAGTTTTTCGTAAAAAAATAAAGCACACACATCTTCCTGCTTTTTTAATAATAAAATTGGCATTATTATATTTACCTTTCGTTGCCCTGTTATTAAGGTACGTAATCCATGGAAAACAAAAAACTGTCGACGTTTCGTTGCGTTGACTTTCACTCTAAAAAGACGTTCAATTCTATGTTTCGTTCGCCGTTTTCATCTAGTTTTATTAGACAAGTCACCCATTTCAATTAATCTGTTTATAAGTGGACGTACAAGTAGAAGAAGAGGTACAATATATCTCTGTCCATTCTTAAAACTTAAAAGAACACAGCTCCAGACGATCGCGTGAGCGTCCATGGATTTGCATCATAGTGCACAAAACGTAAACGGTGAAAATATTCCCGGGTTTTCCGAATACGTAAAAAAAAGGGTCCGGAATCAAAATTAGGGTTATAATAAAATAAAAAAAATGACAAAAATGCAGAATAAATAAAAATAAAATATAAATAACAGATAGTAAGAAAAGCAGAAATCTAGAATAAAAAGAATCATATACAGTAGAGAATAATGGGGTTATTATACTGAAATAAAAAAAAAGATAACTTTATAGAACAAACTAGTATCATAGTAAAATGAAGAATATGTATTCATATTATTATTTATTATTCATAACTCATTCACCAATTTTACATTCTGTTTAATTCAAAATAAAAATGGATCTGCTGTGGGAGTGACATGCTTTTATACTAATTTTGACATTTCCTTCAAACATTTTTTTTAATGTCTTTTAAAACATATGAAAACATATGAAAATCATATGTTTTTTATATGTTTACAAACATATGTTTACAGATGTCATTAAACATTTGAAAACATAGGTTTGCTTACACATGTTTTCATATGTTTCAAAACATTTGTAAACATATGATTGTAAACATATGTTTATCATATGTTTGTCTTAAACATATGAAAAACATATGATTTTCATATGTTTTTCATATGTTTTGAAAACATATGAAAAACATATGTTGCAATTTTTCCTGTGTTACTATTGTAACATGAGTGCTTACACAAAAATTTTCAACATCATCGGTTTAATTGTTAAGGCATATTATACAATAAACAATAACAATTTTTTGCATTATTTACAATGAGTTTTCCTTTAAAAATTGGTCTCGATTTCTATCTCAGAAAATCGTAATATTACTGAGGTGAAAGACGTATTTACAAGTATCGTGTAAAAAAAAAAGTTCTAAATATTCAAACACATGGTGCAATTTAAAAAGATTAATCTGCATAGACAAGCAGCAGAAATGAGGAATGCAAGCAGCCCTTTCATACTGACAACTATTATAAATTCGTTTCTAATTTGAAACTATATAATAATACACAAAAGGTGATTTTTAAAGTTGGTTCCTTTTACTCATGATTACAACTGATCAACATACGAACCGGTATATAAGCTGGTTAGATTAGTCATATTTAAATGCTAGAATGAAAAGCAAGTTGATTCTTTCAAAATTGATAAATTTGGGAGATGCTCTATTCGATTTATAGAGAGTTTTAAATAATTACTTTTAAAGGGATTGTTCGTACTATTTACAATGTATCAGGTTTCAATCATTGTATTTTTAAATGTTGTAATTGATATCCGGGTATATAGCTTTCTGATTTTAATGGATTCAATTTCAAGTTTGTTTAAAGTAACATGTCAATAACAATAAGGAATTAACATGCTTGAAAAGGTTTAAGTAAAAATATAAAAGTATTAATGACAATGCCATGTAAAAACCGTTAACGTGAAAGCGTACGATTCAAGGAAGATTTGGTTTCACTATTTAACTAAAAATCGTTATTCAAACAAAATATTGTAAATGGATATCAAGGAATTTAAACAGGGCGTTTTATGCGAACATGTTCTGTTTAATATCGTTCGCATGCAGAACCATTTTAATCCGAATAATTAACCTAATCCTTTGATGAATACTTGTCAGTTTCAAATAATTCAATGTACCAGTTCATATATTTTTGTTTAATTACTGCTCTTTACTTTGTGCAAAATTAAAATAATAAAAAGAATGGGCCTATGTTTTTTTTAAGGTTACGCTTATGCAACTGTAAGATTTAAATTCGATTGTTCATACAAAAATAAGTGGTGTGTGATAAAAAGATAGGTTGCGAATCCAAATAAAATGTAATCAAACAAAAACATTTTATATAAATTTTATTTAAAAATAAGCAACAATCTTGTTTTAAAAATGTTGACTTACAATGAAATATCCTTCTTCCCTCAAAATTTGTACATTTCATTAAAAAAATAGACCGATTGATATCTACTATTTTACAATTAGAGATGTCGAATGACACCCCATCTTCTTAAAACACATCATGAGACATTCACAATTAAATTTTCGGTCTTTATGTCTATAATAATAGAACTGTCGTGATAAAGTTATGTTTTCTTTGCAAATATATAAGAATGATGTAAAAAGATGATTGTGTTAAATAGGACAAGATAAAGATAAAATCTTATTTTTTTTGTATATAAAGAATAACTCAAAATAACAGAAAACTAATTGTTCTCTTGAACACATGCACCTCTCTATCAATGTGATAAATCATTTAAACCGAAGTAGATTTGTATGATACCAAAAGGTATGTGCCTTTATTGAAATTTAAAGAAACTACTTGTACATAGTACATCGTACATACAAAATGGATAAGATTTAATCTCTACGTACAATATGTTGGGTGGATAATCCTTTCTTTTGATATTTTTTCCCCACACAATGATACTAAACAATTGCGTTAGTGTAATTTAATATTTTTGTATGGACGAAAATCGTCATTGTCATCCATGTATTGTAATCATATGTGACTAATAGTTTTACAGTATTATATGATAGCATTTTATCAGAGAGTATAATTTTTTTCATATGTGCTAAGTGGACTAAAGTATTATCAACTGGTTGTGTTCCCTACGTTAGTTTAAACAGTATTTATTAAGGAAAAATTACAAGAATAAAATATTACAATGTTAAATGAAATTCAAATATGGAATTTCGAAACTAGTTCGGAAATACTTATATAAATCCGTCTCCCAAAAAGGTATAAAATGTTGAGGCGGAAGCCTTTCATACTAAACATTTCCGAACGATCACCGATTTTAAGATCTAATAATATTGAAAATGATTAGAAGTCGTCAATGTTCTTTTGAAATTTATGTGCTTCAACCACAATTCGGTCAGCAAAGAAGCACATTTAGTACCCATTGGAGTACATACTGTCTTTTTAAAAATGTATTCACCTAACTAAACAAATGGTTTATCGAATAAAAAGGTTTAATAAAGGCAACAGTAGTATACCGCTGTTCGAAATTCATAAATCGATTAACAAAAAAAGAAAAACAAACAAATCCGGGTTACAAACTAAAACTGAGGGAAACGCATCAAATATAAGAGGAGAACTACGACACAACGGAAACATTAAAATGTAACACACATGTTAAAAAGGTTTCTCAACAAAGGTAGATTTGTTATGTGTTTCTACCAATCTACAATTAAATTATGTATAATGAAACGATGTAACCAATCTGTATATTGAGCATGGTTAGCAGTATGGTTAGCGAAAGAAAACCCAACAGTTTAGATGGTATAAGAGCTGTAAGGACTGTGATACCAGATTGTGTAGATGATCTTAACAATGTGTAAGAATCCACATGATTTTGAACCGCTGTTTGAGTATTAATCCTATTATTTCTGATTGCAACATTTTACGGTACACAAAATAGTGGTAAACAATATTTTGTCGAACATTATGGTGAACCGCCTTTATGTCGGTCTGTAATTGTTTGGTTATTGTAAAGTTTAGGTATCGAGTATATAGACTGGAGTATTTAATTTTCCTTTTTTATGTTAGCATCAAAAGGGAAGAATGACGGATTTGAGATTTTCTAAATGCGCATCCATACAAACAAAAGAGAATTCATTAGAATGCCAATGGTGAAGGTTAACACAATACAAAAGTTGATTCATTTGATTAACCCGAACGGACAGGATAAAAAGATAATCCATTAGAATTCTATAAATGAATAATACCAAAATAATAATCCATTAGAATGATGCAAATGTTTATAACCAAATGATTATTAAGATAAAGCATAAATGTTCTACTTACCGAAATACTTTGCTGGAATTTTATGCGATTTGATCAAATAAATATTCCAAAATACAAACGCAAAACAAATAAAAATTTTCATGTTGAATGACAACGTTTACCTAAAATAGTAAATGTCCTTTTTTTTCTGTTACATCTTTCTTCCTAAAACTCAATTCTTGTTGTAGCTAAGTGTCTTAAAGTCATGTTTATATATGCGGATATATGTACTAAGAATGCTCTCGTTGCAAAAAACGAAATGACGTTGGCGATTTAAATACATAATTATATGAATTGTATTGTATATCAAAATCATGTGTCGAAGTAACGTAGAAGATATATTTAAATAAAACTAGGTCTCCTTATTTAGTTGTCTGTGTCATTAATTTATAACTTATATTTTCATTCTCTTGCTTTTTATATATTGATGTTGATTGTAATTTAATATAATTATTTTTTATTTCCTGATGTGCAAGCACTAAAAAAAAACATCAATTGGCATAATGTTGAAACGAAACATTATACATGTTTGACAGAAAATTGTTCAATTTGAATAACGAGGCCTTTCAGTCCAAAAAGATAATCGAGTACCACATGTTGTGCAGGATCTGTTTACTCTTCCTGAGTACCTGAAAAAAACCCGAGTTTTCGATGGGATTCGTGTTACTCTGTCTTTGGTTCTCTATATTGTTTTTAGTTTGTTTGTCTGTTTGTCTGTTTGTCTTTTTCTCCTTTTTCACCAAGGCGATGTCAGTTTATTTTCGACTTGTGCGTTTAAGTGTCCTTTTGGTATATTTTGCCTCTTTTGAAAACACCGAAAGAAGAAACACAAACTAAATGTTATCCAAAATTTTATTATAGCATTTAATTTAATCTAGTCTTTTTAAGTTACAACATAGATTTAAAATTTGAATATCGCGTGATAAAAGCATAATAGAAAGCGACAACCCGTAAGATTATTATGAAGGTTATGGTTAGTTTTCCAAATAACTGATAAGAGTGTAATTGAGATTAACTTAACCTCTGGGTGCATTTCAATTTCAAACTAGATCAAATAAAATGTGCTTACTAATTCGTATTTCGTTTATCGGTAATTTGCTACAATTAAAGGTCGTACATATAATTTGCAACTCAGTAAAATACGAACAATTTTTTGGATTTCAATTATTTATATGTTTCTGATGTTCAGATAAAAAATCAAGGACGAATTTAAACTTTTATTTCAGCTTTTACAATTATACACAATATTGGCTTTAAATAATTCGACTATTCAATTAACGGTATTCCATAGTATGTATATATTGTGTACAAGTTGTCATTTTGTGCAAAGTGTTTCAAGAACCGATTTACAAAAATAGATGCAAGCACACAGTCTTTTCTTTAGCATATTTCTGTCATATTTCCATAACTATACAATGCAGTCTTAATACTGGACATTGATAATAAAAAAAAAAATTTTACAAGACAAAAATTTATTTTCATGGATATGAGTGTGGCATAAGGAGAAAATCAAAACCATATTTTAAACCATTCAGGTATCCTCATTTCCAGATTGAGGACAAAGAGAACAGCACAAAATGTTAGGTTGAAGTATATATATTCTTACTATAGACGTGAAACTAATACAATTTATAAGATAAACTGTTATCCCCTTGTGCAAGCAATTATGTGTCAAACAATTTATTACTTGCACAAATTATAATGTGTAGAAACATACATCTAAATAAAGCCTTTGAAAATAGTGGAATTAATTACTTTTATAGTGTCAAAAACTCGTTGCAAGTACTTGATAAATTGCATGCATATATTGGTGATTTTGAATCTGTATAAAGTTTTGATTTTTCTACCCTTTATACCACTTTGCCTCATATTCTAATTAAGAAAAAGTTCACATTCCATATTAACTGGGCATTTAAAAAGTCAGAATGCGAGTATATATGTTCAAACTCTTTTAGGTAATTTTTTAGTAGCAATAAACAAAAGAACTATGTCAATTGGACATGCTTTGATACTATATATGCGCTTGAATTTTTACTTGATAACATTTTTGTTCGCTTTGGAGATTCCGTATATCGTAAAGTTCTTGGAATTCCAATGGAGACTAACTGTGCACCACTTATTGGGGACCTGTTTGTGTATTGCTATGAGTTACAATTTATGACTAAAATTAACAAAGACCCATCGAAACAACATTTGATACAAAAATTTAACTATACTTTTAGATATTTGGATGATATATTGGCTCTCAATTATGACGACTTCAGTATGTTTACTAAAGAAATTTATCCTGTTGAAATTACTTTAAATAAAGCTAATACTAACAATGACCACTGCCCCTTTCTCGATCTTGATATCTATATCATTAACGGGAAGCTTAATACAAAAATTTATGATAAAAGAGATGATTTTTCATTTCCTATCGTTAATTATCCATTTTTAGATGGTGACGTTCCCTTGTCACCATCTTATGGTGTTTATATATCTCAATTTGTACGATTCGCTCGTGTGAGTTACAATGTTTTAGATTTTAGCGAGAGAAATTTATGTATTACTGAAAAATTATTACACCAGGATTTTCGATATCACAAACTGGTAAAAAAATTTACTAAATTTTATCACCGGTATAAGGAAATAATTCGTAAATATAACTCAACATGCAGATATCTTATACGTTCAGGTATTTCACATCCAATCTTTTATGGTAATATTGTTTACAAAGCACAATAATGTCAGTATTCAGCTCAAAAGCTTACAAAATCTTTAAACAAACTTATTAAGAAGGGATATACATTTGTAGTTACGATACTGTTGTCAGGTCATTAAAGATTGCATATTTTGGCTTTAATATTGATTCACTTATAGGGTCTTTGCATCGGAGCTAAACACTTTTTTTTTTTTAAAAACAGTTATTGGCATGACACGGGTTATGTTCTTCTCATATATCTTATGATAGTATGATACTAAACCCCTAACGGGAGGGATTGTGCCTGATATTCATATGATGAAGACATAATCTTTCAATCAGTTTAATTGAGGTCTGGAGCTGGCATGTCAGTTAACTGCTAGTAGTCTGTTGTTATTTATGTATTATTGTCATTTTATTTATTTTCTTTTGTTACATCTTTTGACATCGGACTCGGACTTCTCTTGAACTGAATTTTAATGTGCGTATTGGTATGCGTTTACTTTTCTACATTGGCTAGAGGTATAGGGGGAGGGTTGAGATCTCATAACATGTTTAACCCCGCTACAATTTTGTGCCTGTCCCAGGTCAGGAGTCTCTGGCCTTTGTTCGTCTAGTATGATTTTTAATTTTAGTTTCTTGTGTATAATTCGGAGTTTAGTATGACGTCGATTATCACTGTACTAGTATACATATTTTTAGGGGCCAGCTAAAGGACACCTACGGGTGCGGGAATTCTCGCTACATTGAAGACCCATTGGTGGCCTTCGGCTGTTGTCTGCTCTATGGTCGGGTTGTTGTCGCTTTGACACATTCCCCATTTCCTTTCTCAATTTTATCTTGTACACAACATATACACATTCTATAATTAATAGAACAAATGAGAGGATGTGTCATCAACACATTATAAAAGTGGCTACAAGTTTAAGAGTTTGGAAATTTGTGACACTTACTCTGTTGTGTCTCCCGTTCTTGTCCCTGTGGGCGTATTTCATTTTTTTTTAACTTTCCATTCATCTTATTTGTGTGAGCTTTTGATATTGCCATTTAATAAGGGATTGTTCGTTTTGAATTTTCCACGGAGTTCGATATTTTTATTTTATATTTATAGGGTTTGAGTTGAATTATGAGATTTGAGCCTCGGTACAGTTGACTAAAATTATAGTTGGCCTTTTTTTTTTAATTTTGAAAATATCAAATCATCAAATGAAATAGTCAGTTGTATCACGGGAACATGGGTAACCGATAAGATCGTAATTGAATTTCACATTGTATACATTTTATGCCTCATAAGCACTTTTGTAGATTGATCTTGATCAAGAACGCTCAAACCATAATATTTAAAAGCCAGGTATTCGTAAATACGCTTCAACTTTATTAGCTATATAACAAACAATATATAAAAAATATCTAATATAAACAGAAGAGCCGAATGTCTTTGTCAACTTTGACTAACGGAGTTCAAGCCTCAGTTTGTTATTATTTTCTTAATAAATTGATGGAGAAGAAAAGAAATATACATGTTGTAAAACATGTTTTATAAAGTTGCCTTTTGTCTGATGTACTGCTCTTCTGTGGGAACGAGTAATTTAATATTTGGTGTGGAATTTTATAATGGTCATTTAACAGCTCTGTAAGAAACTTAGTTTATTATCAATACTTTTATACAACTGAGCATAGACCATTTTTCTATTTTACATTACTCAGGTTCTATTTTAGAGGACAATTTGATATTTATGTGCGTGTTTGGGTGATGCCGAGAATTCCTAAATGAATATCATTAAACTGATGTAACAGTTGTTAGCCTCTGTTCTTAACTTATAAATAGAAAATAAACAAATAACTGTAACAAAATAGAAATAACCGAGAAAATGGTATGATATATTAAAGGAGCAACACAGAGTTCAGTAACAAGGTAAAAAGTAATAAAAAAACTAATCAGGGGAAATTCAAATGGCCAAATCAAAAGCTCAAACACATCAAACGAACAAAAAACAACTGTTGATCATCAAACACCATGCGAATCAAAACGGAGGCAAATGTGACCCCCGAGAATAGCACGGAGCTGTTAAAATTACAGATCATACATATCTCTTGGTATCTAAATGTTGCTAATGAGTTGAGACACCGGCAAAAAGTCAAACAATGTGTGGTTTATGCAGCGTAGGTTTAAATCGTTCGGTTTAAACATTCTGACGGTTAAACACACACCTATGTCAAGGAATTATGCCTATGTGGTGTGCAAATGCGCGATCATGACATATTAGTGAAGACTTTCTATTTTCATAAGATGGATACTCGGTTTGTCATAACTGAAAAATACGAAATTGACAATTGTAAAGTAAAAAAACGTGCGTTTGTCAGAGATTCTGATTTGAAGTCGTCCATCGGTACATGTAATAATATCATATCAGGAAACAGATTATGATAAAAAGCAGACCTTTTAGCTTAAGTAGTGCTTTTATCATCTCTTGTTCACTGGGACATATGAGATGCAAGCACTCACTAAAAAAAAAGATTGTCGAGAGACATTATACATCTGAAGTAAAACACTCACGAACACGAACAATTAGAACACACAAGAGTGTTACAATATCGATCTATAAAACTAAACAAAGATGTTATATTTCAAGTTGTACATCACTTGCTGATATCATCGGTGTATTTGTGTTTTCATTCGAGACAAATTGCCGAGTTTATTTCTGGACAAGACTAAATTTTATACGATATTGTACTATAATATTTGAGTTCTGGATTAAACCACCGGATCCGGTTACTTACAACTTGGTTATCTGTTACTTTTTCGATAAGTATATTTGATTTAGGAGTAGGAAAAAGACCATCTGTCTTTACTTTTTAAGATCACAAAATCTACAAAAATGCCATTTGACATAATTTTTCAAAGAACTGTTTCTTAAAGTTATAACCCATTGTGTTGAAGACCGTACTTTGAAATATAATGGTTTACATGAATAAATTGTGATTTGGATGGAGATTTGTTAATTGACACTCATACCCCATCTTCGTATATATTTCTTATATAGACTGTTTACACTAAATACTATATGTTATTCAGGTCTCAGACAGGGTATATACTGTGACATTCCCGGCTTAGAGTTTATATCCCCTGAGCCGAAGGCGAAGGGGATATAAGCCCTAAGCCGGGAATGTCACAGTATATACCCTGTCGGAGACCTGAATTACACATATATTACGGATTACCCCTAACTTAATTTTATTTCCCAGTGCAGGTATTTGTTGACAACACACATATTGAAAACCCCAACCTGATATGTCCTCATACGTGAAGGATTTTCTAATTTGCTGTGAACATAATTTTATCGTGTATGTAATAATTTATAACACCACTTATAACATTAAATTTCAGTATTAAAAGTTTAAATTGGGTGATTTTGTATTAAAAATGTATTATTGACTGAAGCACGTCATTATTTTCCCTCTGTGAGCCTCTGACAGTCTGATAGCTTTTGACTACGTCACATAGTAACCGGTGTTATGATGACGTTTTTGAGGTTCCAATTGGGGATAAAAACGTCGTATATACCCCGGCAGTTTCCTGAATATATTCTGACATCTCTGTGTTGTTATCCAATCACAAACCTCGACACATTTGTAATCCGTAATATAATATTCTATCATCCCCCCCCCAAAAAAAAAAGGATTCAAAATGACCTTATCACAAAAATTAACCATCATCAGCCAGACATTGACCAATAAATATGCTAAAACCTAGCTAGCAACGTCTGCCCTTTTATCCATAAATATCTACACATTGGTTACCTGTTTGAATGGTTCTACACTAGTAATTTCTGTGACCCGTTATAACTTGCAGTTCGTTCAGTGTGATCTAAGGCTCTGTGTTGAAGACCGTAATATGACTTATAAGGCTATAATGGTTTACTTTGACAAATTGTGATTTGGATGGAGAGCTGCTCATTGGCACTCATACTACAATGAAAGGTTTATAAATGACCTAATCACATAATCACCAGGCAGTCAATGACCAATAAATATGTTAAAAGCTAACATTCAACGTCTATCCTTTTATCCATAAATACATGCAAATTGTTTTTTCTGTTTAAATGGCATTTCACTAACTCATTTTGGGACCCGTTATAGCTTGCAGTTAAATGTGAACAAAGGCTTTGTATTGCAGGACTTTATTTGACCTATAATGGTTTACTTTTACAAATTGTGACTTGGATGGAGAGTTTTCTTATTTGCACTCATACTATATCTTTTCAAATCTATAAAACACGATATTTCTAGTATTCTACATTTCTGAATACATTAAGATCATATCGTCCCAGTCACTACCTGATCAGGATCGCATAGTGATGAATTTGAGATGTAAACCCCTCCCTATAAATTAACAACTTTCAATTGGTTCATTATTTATTGCTATCTCACCAACAAAAACAAAGGTATATTAAACAGATTCTGATCAATATACAGTATACTGTAACTTTAGGAATTATTGAAATGTTTTTATTGATGCCAAAGAATAGAAAGCAACAGATTTGCAACTATAAATTGTGTTCATAAATTCTGTAGTAATTAACCTTCATCAAAGTTTGCTAATTGCATTAATTCCTTTTTATGATTTTGTCAGCGGTCAAGGATTTTTCAATAACAAATGAACACATTTTGTTCTAAAATTACAGTTACTGTATAAGCATATATCATATACATATATTTTTTTATATGATATGTTACATAAAACAAGAAATTGAACCTTATACAAAGATGGTGATTTTTTATTAAAAATGTGAAAATATATTTAAATTATATAAATCTAACTGAAACAACATTGAAATATATATCAGACCATTGTTTAAATAAGAAACAGGGATTCAATAAAATAAAAATACCCTTTAAACTAAAATATCCAATTGGATTAAAACTTAAGGGGTAGACCATGGTCATGGGATATGGTCCTTAAAATAAGCAATTATGTGTCTGTTTCAATCATGCTTTTCAAGGATGTTTGCATTTGCTAATTAAATATACAAATTCGAAAGAATTTATACCCTTTGAAAAGCTGAACATTTTATGACAAATCTGGAAAAAGGACCAAAAATGGGAACAGGTCTAACCGACCATCATGTTACTGAGTGTCAGTACCTTGGAGGGTTTAAGTTAATCCACCTTTTTAGAGCATATAATTTATGCTACAAACAATCACATCTGCTGGTACCAAATTTACCTGATGCCCTTTAAAATGCCTCTTAAGGGATGCTCCAAGCTAAATCAAAGCACTGTAAGCGCTGTAGGCAGTTAACCAAAAACCAAGGCATACATAATCATGAAAACTGTGGCAAAGTTGCAAAGAACAAACATTAAAATTCATAGATTGTACATTTATTTCCATTTAATGAATTCATCATTAAGGCAAATATTCATATTTTATCATGGTTTCAAATGCAATCCATATATCAAGTATAATCCTTTCATGGTCATGAGTCTGCAGAGGTACAAGCTCGTAATGATTGAAGTTCTTCTAGTTGAAAGTTAACGTTGGTATGAGTTGACTGTTAGTAACACAAGTTCACTTTAGTACAAGCTTGTAAAAGTATGAATGGACTTGCTTCCCAGGAAAGAAATCTGAGGTTGTTTTCTACAGTACAAAAGTTATGAGACACATATCAGACAAATGTTTACTACTACAACGATCAAAGGTGAGGTCTGATTGAACTGCCCATAGTAAATGTAAATGACCCCCACCTTCACCCCAAGTCCATGATGTCTAAGTTTGAAATGAAATGACAGGTAATTAATAAACAGTTGGTCAAACATTCTTGGGCTTGAAAGATAAGTTTTCTTTAAAATGAGCCATATTAAAAGGAAATTTTTTATAGGACCAGAAATAATTCAAAATATACTTAGTAATTAAGGTAAATTATTTTTTTCGATAAATAAAATTTCATAATAAACAAGAAATAATTGTAACATAATGCTGTTACGAAGTCTCCCAAACAAATCTCCCATAATTATTCATTCCCATGGTCGCTTGACATTGGGCAAAGTCTAGTACACATTGGTTAGGTCAGGGGAAGTGATATGCATATGTAACGCCTATGAGATTGACCTTGTTTGTCATTCAACTCTTTTACAAGTTCTCAAAACACACACAAGAGGGGGTGGGGTGACCCGAGGGACTAATCCCTATATTTCATTTGATTTTTTATATTGTCCCATACATATATATTTATATATATGGTTTAGGGGTGGGGGTATCGACCGTTATCAAGTTTTCAGACAGTAGGGGTGGGGTCACCCCCACAAACTCCGCCTGTATTTCATTTGATTAGTTATATTTCCCATACATGAATACATATGGTTTAGGGTAAGGGATCTCGACTGTTTCCAAGTACTAAAACAGGAAAGTAGTGGTGACCCTATTGACTTCCCCTACATTTCATTTTATTAGTAATATAGTCCCATACATGAATGTATATGGTTTAGGGGTTGAGATCTCATCCGTTTCAAAGTTATCAAACAGGAGGGGGTAGAGTGGCCCATAAGACTCCACCTATATATCAAAGATTTGATTTACATTCAGATATCGTATAATGTAGTTGCACTATTTGTGAAAATAAAGTAAGAAACTTCCAGCTATTTTAACTGACCTATCAAAATTGGGGGAAAAATACCCATTGGAATGGCAGTAATATGTTTACACTTTGAAAGCATCTAACATGCATTACCAACATTTATCACTGATAAAGAAAAATTCTGTACGAAATAGAAGGTCCATCGGGCATGCATGTCGGGCGTTGCTAGTAACCAAGTCGAAAGTCCAACTGCAAAAGGGGAAGGTTGCAGACCTCGGACCACCGCTAATTTGAACCCCTGGACTTAGTTCTAAATTTAAAGGATACGAAAATTTAGTCTTCTGTAATTTAAAATTGCCGCCAAAGCATGAATTAATAGACTACTGACGTAGTTGACTACGTATTGATGACAAACAATATTCCTACGACTTTTGTCATTTGGGAAATCTAAACTACTCGTCTTTATAGATTTTCGGCGATTAAATATTTCATATATTTGTTCTGTGACATCTTAGCCAAAAGAGCAGGGGACAATAAACTACACAAGGATTCCTAACGT
Source organism: Mytilus trossulus (assembly GCF_036588685.1). Classification (NCBI taxonomy): domain Eukaryota; kingdom Metazoa; phylum Mollusca; class Bivalvia; order Mytilida; family Mytilidae; genus Mytilus; species Mytilus trossulus. The sequence continues at coordinate 11,864,205 of NC_086383.1, read as the reverse complement.
GCTCTACTTCCTATGTGCAACTTCAAATGTTTTGGGTGATTCGACGATTTTTTAAGGTTTTTCTGGTAAATGTTTTTGTAATCCAGAATTAAAAGTATGAAAACTGTCCAATTAGTTATACATAACATAATATCCAGCTAGATGATAACAATTGCACATATTTCAGCATTTATTGGGTACAACACAAATCTAGGGTGCTCGCATAAGGCAGCTTAACAGCCTAAAAACCGGACAGACTTTGAGTGTTAAAATTCTGTAATAATCTCCAATTTTACAATGTATGCTTTGCTGAGAACAACGCAAATATCAAATTAAATTTGTAAGCATAATATATCAGGCAATAGTATCTTTAGTGAAAAAAAATCGAATTGTAAAGCAACAGCACAATAACATGCTTTTTAAGTTCCAATCCCCAACTTGATGAATAGGAGTTTATAGTACAATGGTAAGAATGGAGATGGATCAGCATCCCTTAGAGAATTTTACAACATGTAAAACACCTGTATTATTACAAGAACACACCACATACATTTTTATTTACAATCCTTCATATTATAATTGACTTTCCTGAATAATAATCTAGAAGAAGCTAGCATAAAATCCATTAAAAAATTGAACAAACATTTATGTTCACCGGAAACATGAAATAAGATAATAGTTTATTTACACATCAGAATTTTAACACACATCTGATTTCAGATGAAGTTCTGATACTCTGCTGTTACATAAAAAAAATACATATGACATAAATACATTAATATAAGCAAAATATTTTAATAATGTCATATCAATATTTGTTATAAAAGACTAAAAATATTCAGTTTATCTAAATGAAGATTCCCTTGACTGTTGGTATTGATAAAATGGGATCCTTCACTAAGATAGCTGTGACAGAGGAGTTATTGTTAACATCATGTGCGATGTCGTTGTTTATTTTATTTTGTTTTATTATAGTTTTCAAATATATAAAGCTATATTTATTTTTACCAAAATTAGACACAGAAAACTGCAAGTCTGACACAACAGTTCACCCATAACCTATTCAGATTGTATGTTTTAGCTTCAATAGAATATTGGTGGTTTTGTTAAAGTCCAGTAGCAAATATCACGATTAATAATACATAATGAATCACATTACAAGATGAATAAGATTAAAGAACCTTAGTGAGCAAGCTAACATACCCCAGGTCCCCATATTGTCATTAGAGAAATTAAATAAGTGTAAGAAAAAAATTGTATAAGAAAAAAATATTGAATAATAATTTTCTGTCAATATGCACATCTACATAGTATGTCCTTTTTATCTACAAAATTTCATGACATTCTGTTGTGTGGTTTCAGAGGAGTTGCTAGGACAAACTGTTGCAGTAATAAAATTAACGGTACCAATTTTCTAGCACCAGATGCGCATTTCGACAATACATGTCTCTTCAGTGATGCTCGTGGCCAAAATATTTGAAATCTAAAGCTTATATAAAAGATGAAGAGCTATAATCCTAAAGGTCCAAAAAGTATAGCCAAAATCCGTGAAAGGAATCAGAGCTTTGCATGAGGGAGATACATTCCTTAATTTATAATAATTTATGATATTTTATTTTAATTTTACATTTGTTAGAGATACATGAAATACCGGTACCTTATCCCGGCCTCGTTAACGTTAGTATATAGCATTTCATTGATAAAGTTAGAACTTGTTAGTGCACAATATATATATATAGTGATAATGACATGTATGTAACTGAATAGAAATATGATAACATGATGTATTATAAATTCTAATTTATGAAATTAATTTAATTTTTGCTGCAACCAGATTATGGAATTTTTCATTTTTGCCTTCTTTATTTATCAATATTTCATGATATTGAAGAAATTCTTTTTTGAAAATTTCAAACATATTAATTTGTTGTGTTTTTTGTTCGGATATATAGTATCCTTTGTATACAGTAAAAAGAATAATTGTCATTAAATCATTAATGCTGTAATAACTTGTATCGTTTATTTTGTATCCGTACAAAAGTGATTTAATTGATATGATATGATGTCCTATTTTAAGTTTATCAAGTAATAGTTTTATTTGATCCCAAAATGATTTCAGAAATGTGCATGTTAAAAAGTAAAAACACAAAAATACTGAACTCCGAGGAAAATTCAAGAAGGAAAATCCAAAATCAAAAGGCAAAATCAAAAGTCCAAACACATAAAACGAATGGATAACAACTGTCATATTCCTGACTTGGTACAGGCATTCTCTAATGTAGAAAATGGTGGATTGAACCTGGTTTTATAGCTAGCTAAACCTCTCACTTGTATGACAGTCGCATCAAATTCCATTATATTGTCAACGATGCATGAACAAAACAAACATACTCAAAGAGTAAAAATGTCAAAAATAGGGGTACAGTAGTCAATATTGTTTTATCATCTTAATATCACTATAAAAACAACAAATGTAACGAAGAAGCACAAAAAGGCATACATCAAATTTAACATACTCATTTTGTTTTTCTTATACGACTTAATTTATCTATGTAAAGTCTACCCGTAAAGGATAGAAGGTTTTCAGTACTGATGTTAAATTGCGCGTTTGAAATTCGCACAGGTAGACATAAAAATAATCTTGTCGTTCAAAGTATGACGGCATACATAAATGCAGAGTCACGTAAAATAGATATAACAGAAAACAGATTAAACAGTAAAAGTAATAATAATAAATAAAATAATTGTGTGGTTCAAAGAATGACGGGATACATAAGTACAGTTTCACGTCAAATGTATATCATAAAAAACAGACTTAACAGAAAAGTAGTAATATTGAATAAAATAGTTTTGTCATTCATAGTATGTCAAGATCCATAAGTAAAAGTAATATTGATAAATGAAATAATTTTGTCGTTCAAAGTATGATGTTTTACATAACCACAGAGTCACTTCAAAAGAATATCTCAAAAAACTGACTTAACAGTACAAGTAATATTAATAAAGACAAATAAAAGAATACTATAACACGTTATTAAGATGATAACCAACGTCAGTACGCAAAATCTATACTTCAAGACCATCTTGTATTATTTTTGAAGTTGATACGGAATATTTATCAACAAGTTCTGGGTATCTTCCGATGAACTTTTTTTAGAAAAAGGACGAGACATTCTTTGACATACCCCTGGTTCAACAACTTTCTGCTCAGACACTGGTGACGTTTTACAAAGTCTGAATAGGAGCTGCAAGCTCTTGGATACCTAATAAGCTGGGAAATGTATATTTCATATGCAGGTATCACAAAAAAAAACTTCTAGATAATTTTTACTTATTATATCCCTTTTAACTTTTTCTGATTTATTATTCCATATTAAACTGTAGATTAATTTTATCGAAGTAGTGCTCATAATCTTCGATGACATCACAAATATTACATAGCGGAATTTTAGTTATTTTCCAAAAGAAAAGTAATTGTTTGGTTGGTAAAATGTAGTGCAGAAATTTCCATCTGAACATTTTAAATTTATCATCTTGTATATAATAAAAGATATAATTTAGCATTTGTTGTCTTTTGTTTGTGTTGTTTTCCATGAAGAATATGTTGTCCCATTTTTGAAATCCTATTGGTTTTTCATAATATCTAATATAGGGAGATGTAAATGTCTTTGGAGGAAATGTTTTTAAGTGATACCATTTTTCCTTTTTTATCTTTAAATTTATATTCGGAGTCAATGGCAACTTTTGTTTTTGTTGATTCTTCTTTAGTTAGCTCTTGTAACCACTGTTTGGGTATTGCTTTCATTAATTTAGAATATTCCGAAAACCAGTTAGCATGACAGGAAAGTTTATCTAAGATCATGTTTTGATTAAATTTTCCTTTATCATCAATAAATTAAATGTCATTTAAAAAAAGAATTTTACTGTTTATCCAGTTTTTGAAAATGAGACATTTACCGTTTAATTTGATAGTTTTATTGCCCCATATAAGCTAATTTGTTTATATGATAGATGATCTGATTCTTTTTCAGATTTTGAATTTATCCATGATATGATCATTCTTAAGTTAAATTGTGGAATTAGTTCTTTCAGTTTATAGACCTAATTAATATTTTTGAAATTCATTTTAAAAATAAGGAATTCTTGTCCAAATTTATCAAAATAATTTTTTTTAAAGACTTTCCAAATGGGTGATAGATCTTCGTTATCGATGAGTTTTTTTACCCAACTAACATTTATCGCCTCTAGATATTTATCTATGTTTATCATTTTAAGCCCGCCAGCATGGTAATTTTTACTTATTATATCCCTTTTAACTTTTTCTGATTTATTATTCCATATTAAACTGTATATTAATTTTTTTAATTTTGCAAGGTATTCGTTATCAATTTCGGTTACAGATGCAACATAAGTAATATTCGGTAAGATTAATGATTTAACAAGAGTTATCTTACCTAACATAGTTAAATTTCTTTTATTCCAATCTTTAATTATTTTTTCAGATTTTTCGTATTGTCGTTGCAAGTTTAATTTTTTACACTCATTTTTATTAGGTCCAAAGTATATTCCCAAAACTTTTATAGGTATTTGTGTAAAATTAATGTTTTCAACTTTATCTTTGCAGAACTTTAAATTGCCGAGCCATATTCCTTCTGTTTTATTTCGGTTAAGCTTTAGGCCTGAAAGTAATCCAAAAATTTCTATAATATTCAGAGTTAATGACACTTCTTGTTTTGAATTTAGAAATAAAGTGGTGTCTCTGCAAGTTGGCTTAATTTTAAGGTATGGGTTTTATTATCTAGTTTAATTTGAAAACCTTTAAATTTTTTATTTTGTCTTTATCTACTAGCTAAAATTTCAACAGCAATGACGAAAATTATAGAACTCGCGGGACACCCTTGACGGATTCCGCGCTCAATGTTAAAGGGTCTTGAAATCCAGCCATCATTTGATATGCAACCCTTTATATCTGTGTATAAAGTATTTATCCACCTCAAAAGAGATTCCTGGAAACCAAATATCTTTAAAGAACAATAAATAAATTCCCATTCTAACGAGTCAAATGCCTTTGTGAAGTCTAAAAATAGGATTGCTCCATCTACATTGAATTTTTCCGAATAATCTATAATATCTTGGATTTGTCTAATATTAAATCCAATATATCTGTTTTTTACATAACCGTTTTGATCACTATGAATGATTTTATGCAATATTGGTTTCAGTCTTTGTGCAAGAGAGTATGCTATAATTTTGGTATCTACATTTAGTAAGGTAATTGGTCTATAATCATCTAAATTTAATGGGTCGTTTTTCTTGCATATAAGGGTAATTAATCCTAGTTTCTGAGAATTTGTCAATTCTTTTTTTTTTCATAGCAATTATTAAAAACATCTACAGCAAAATTTTGTAAGTTGAACCAGAAAGCTCTATAAACTTCAATTGAGAGACCATCGATACCTGGTGTTTTATTTAGTTTCATTTTAAAAACAGATTGTGTAAATTCCTCTATTGTCAGGTTGCCGTCAATTTCATTACCTTCTTGTGTATTTAATTTGTAATTTATTTTAGTTTTTACAATATAATTTTCAATTTCTCTTAAATCAGGGTTAGTTGACTTATATAAATTGGCATAATAACTTCTCCCCGTTTCTAATATTTTGCCTTGATCTTCTGTTATTTCTCCTTTACTGTCCCTTATAGCAGTAATGTTTTTTGTCTTGATTTTTCTAACCCCAAGAAATATTTTGTATTTTTTTCGCCCTCTTCTATCCATTTAACTCGTTATCTTATTTGTGCCCTTTTTATTTTATCTGTGTATAGAGTTTGTAGCGTTTCTTCTGTTTTATTTATTGAATCTATTATATTTGGCAAATTATATTTTTTTCCATCCAGGTTGTTATCATGAATTTCATTCAAAAGTTTAAGTTTTTGTTCTAATTTTGTAATTTCATTTCTTTTATGTTTAGCTTTTAATTTACAATGTTCTATAGTTTTCTCTCTTACTTCTATTTTAAAGAGATCCCACACGATTGCTAGACTTTTTTTATTTCTTAATTTTTCATATTTATCTATCAAAATATTTATTTTTATTTTGTATGATTCGTCATTAAGAATACTGTTGTTCAATTTGAATTATCCCTTTCTTTTGTTCCCTTGACAATGATTAATTTTAAGTGAAATCGCTAAGTGATCTGTATATTGAATTGTTGCAGGTCGTATATCAGTGTTGAGTACTCTTGGTCTCACATCTTGACTTACTAGAAAATAATCAATTCTACTAGCTACTTCATTATGTTTCCTTTTCCAGGTATATTGCGTTTTATTTGGATATATCTATAACTTTTAGTTTTTTTATTGGAGTTTTTAGCCCATTTGTCTTATTTTTTATTTTTTGTTGATCTTTTCTATTACTTTTTCTATCTTTTATATTAAGCGTTTCATTTATATCACCGCCTATGACAATTATACCAAGACTATATTTTTCAATGACACTTAAAGCTTTTTTAAAGAATATATTTCTATCTTTACATGTGTTTGGGGCATAAAGGTTTACAAAGGTAAATATATTTTTATCGATTTCTGTGTTGATTAAAACAATTCTTCCGTCTTGATCTGCATATTTATCTATGATTTCATGCTTAGTTTTTTGGTTGATATAAATCGAAACACCTCTTGATTGTGTGTTTCCAAAACTTTGATATAAATCGCCCGTAAATTCTTTATCTATTGAATTGTTCGAAAAATGCGTTTCTTGTAACATTATTATGTTGCATTTTTGGTGTTTTATCCATTCTTTTAGTCTAATTCTTTTTTCATATTTTCTTAACCCCTGACAATTTAAAGAACATATATGCGATGGATTAAGTGACATCTTGGTTTTGTTTTAAAAAAAAGTATTTGATACATATATTTCAAATATAAAAAGCAGAATATACATACAAATATTTACAGAATTAAGAGACAAAAATACAATTATATGTGCATCTCTAATGACAGTTTTAGCTTTGACTGTGTGAGTTGCTAGACTAAGAATAATTACATGTACACACATACTTTTAATTTCATATTGACCGATTTTAATAGGTTTCAACCTATTTCTATATTTAGAATTGTTAGCTGGTAAAATATATTGACCTTCACATGTAAAACGATTAATTCGCACGAGGATTAACTTTAATAGACTAATATACCGTACATAGAAATATATAAATGTGATGGATGTAATATATATCTTTCTAAATTGGTGAGTATTGAATTTATTTTTCGTTAATTGTATATTTTTAAAACACTTTTCAGAAAAAAGGCATTAATAAACAAGTAGCGAAAACAACGGGAGATTATTATCAATACTTTCGCATGCTTATGATAACAGTACAGATATTACAACTATTTTGTTTACGGGGCTTGACTTTAATTATACAGATATTTAGCAGGACACGGAGATCTTGATGCAAATAATTAAAAAAATGAAAACATAATACATGAATGGAAGCTTTTGAGGCTACAACTAAAAAAGATAATTATCTGTGTATTAAAACAGGTATAAATAGATCAAACTGATTTGTTTAAATTTTGTATACAGGTGTGTGGAAATGGCGATGTAATTAATTTGCATATCTATATAAATGTAGTAGAAAGCTATTGCTTTTCTGTTTACAGGATTATACGACATAGCGCACATATTGATATTGTGGTACATTGAAACACAAATAATTACATATGCATATATAACTATACTAGTTATTTGATATGAAAAAAAGGATTAGTTTCATTGATCTATACATATTATATTGACAACAATCTATATAGAATTTTTTGCTCTATTTGTTTTGTGCAGAGTTAGATATACAATCTAATGTTATTGTATCATACACTGCCACGTATTTTTTTAATTGTTTTTTTTTATAAAGGAGTATATACAGATATTTGTACAAGTACAAATTAGTGAGTCCATTGACTTAGGCATTGTTGTATGGATAATATATTTTGAAAGGAAATGGTATATGGTAACTGTTCTTGTATCTATGTCTTTAAAGATTTACTTGAATCAGTTTGTCTGTTGTGATATTCATCTGTAGGGGTTGTTGCTAGTCTTTTTCCCTGTTTTTGTACTGGTGTTGTTGATTCAGGGTTTACAATGAATTTGTCAATTGGTCCCTTTGATTCAACTTTTGGCTTGTTTTTTGCTTTATCTTTGTTTTTCTTTTTTCTTGTTTTTTTTCTCCTGTAAATCAGGATCAATTTCTGTGATGACTTTACTGAAGCTGTTGTTGTTGCTGTTATTGCTTCTGTAGGTAGCAATATGGACTGTGAAAGTGGGGTTTCACTGTGATCAACATGATCACCAATGTCAGTCTCTTCCCCACTTTCACTCTCACTAGAATCAGACTGGTCAACTGTTTTATTTGCTTCACTGTCTGATGCTGCTTTATCAGGAGTTTCATTGTCTGATGCTGCTTTACTAGGAGTTATGCATTCTTTTGCTTTATGCCCTTCTTTTCCACATTCACTACAAACCCAATCGTTTTGGCATTTGTCTTGTTTGTGTCCCTTTTTCAGGCATTTATTTTTATGATAATTTCTAATATTTTGTAACAGCAAATTTTAATAACACAAAAAATCCGTATTTTCATGCCAGTACCGATGTACTGGCTACTGGGCTGGTGATACCCTCGGGGACTAATAGTCCACCAGCAGAGGCATCGACCTAGTGGTATTTATAAAATTAAAGGTACCCATTTTGTTGCACCAGATGCGCATTTCGACAATACATGTCTCTTCAGTGATGCTCTTGGCCAAAATAGCTTATATAAAAGATGAAGAGCTATAATCCAAAAGGTCCAAAAAGTATAGCAAAATCCGTGAAAGGAATCAGAGCTTTGCACGAGGGAGATACATTCCTTAATTTATAAAAATTTCTAATATTTTGTAACAGCAAATTTTAATAACACAAAAGATCCGTATTTTCATGCCAGTACCGAAGTACATTTAAGCAGATAAGTTCAAAAGGGCGTAACTCCTAGAAATAAAATGAATCGTAATTTCCTGTCGATATGCACATCTACATAGTATGTACTTATTATCTACAAAATTTCATGAAATTCTGTTGTGTGGTTTCAGAGGAGTTGAGATGACAACCTATTGAAGTAGTACCTTTAAGCAAATAAGTTCAATGTTCAAAGAGATGCAACTCCTAAACATACAATTGAATCGTAATTTCCTGTCGATATGCACATCTACATAGTATGTCCTTATTATCTCAAAAGGCTTCATGAAATTCTGTTGTGGAGTTTCAGAGGAGTTGCGATGACAAACTGTTGCAGTAGTACAATAAAGTAAATTAATTCAAAGGGGTGTAACTCCTAGAAATAAAATTAAATCATCATTTCCTGTCGATATGCACAACTACATAATATGTCCTTTTCATCTAAAAAGGTGTCGTAAAATTCTGTTTTGTGGTTTGAGAGGAGTTGAAATTACAAGAAACAGGACTTACGGACGGATGGACTGACGGACGGGCGGACAGACTGACAGACGGACGGGTCACAAACATTATACCCTCCGCAACTTCGTTACATGGGGTATAATAAATGAGCAAATTTAAATCTAAAAAACAATATTTCTATCAATGCAAGATAATACACCTTATTTGTCTGGACTTCCTGGCCATCACAGGCATTCCTGGAAATGTAGACATCACTACAGAAAATATCTTACACCACAAATAAAACCAGATTCTCCGCAGGGCGCAGCTTTATATGACCGCAGAGGTTGAACCTTGAACGGTTGGGGCAAGTATGGACACAACATTCAAGCTGAATACAGCTCTGAATTTGGATTACAGTTAAATACATTATAGTTGACACAGCATAGGTTTCTGACACAGAATAAATGTGGTCGAATGAACTTAAATATTTGTTTTTGCTTTTGAGCAATTGATCACTATGCTGTTGAATATTAATCCTCTCAAAAAATAAATATTTGAAGAAATTTTCTTTTTAATTTCTGAAATCTGAAATGAGAAAAATTGTACTCCCCCCCTATTTTTTTTCACCCCCCCCCCCCGATTCCCTTATCCCAAAAATGGTAACTTCTATAAAAGTAAATGGGTAATGTGTCCAAAGGGACACAGACGATGCCCCCGCTAGCATATAACGTTATAAAGGGAGATAACTTTAAAACTGTTAAAGTGAAGCTGCCAAAAATTGAACATTAACTGAGTTAAGAGGTAATAAGCATTATATACACATATCATTAAATTTAGTTAAGACCAACTTAAGTTAAGAGAACAAAAACTAAAAAAATCTTAAATTTTTCCACTTGTAAAGGGGCATAACCCTAGAATGGTAATCAAAGTGCTTGTAATCACTGAATGGTAAAGATTGCTTTAATCAGTTGGTAGTAAAGTGAATATTGCATTGTATATTTTATATAGCATTGACTTAATTTGATTCAACTACTATTCTGGACAAAGAAAGATAACTCCAATTTTCAGAGAAGATTTCATAAAGTATTGGTTTTAGGTGATTCAACAACCATTCTGGACTTCAATTTATTGTCTTGAATCTACAAAAATGCTTGATTTTGGCCCCTTTTTGTCCTTTATTCCTAGACTGTTTGCCGCATAACCCCCAAAATATATCACAACCTTCTTTTTATGATATTAAAAATTGTGGTACAATATCAGAACAATTGAAATACTTATACACAACTTATTGTCCTGACACTAGATACATGATTGTTTGGGGCCCCTTTGGGCCTTTTAATTCCTTAACCTTAGGGACCCTAACCCTCAAAATCAATCCCAAGCTTCCTTTAGTGGTTATAAACATTGTGTTAAAATTTTATTGATTTCTATTTACTAATAATAAAGTTGTCCTGACACTAGATAAATGCTTGTTTGGGGCCCCTTTGGACCCCTTATTCCTTAACCTTAGGGATCATAACACTCAAAATCAATCCCAAGCTTCCTTTTGTGGTTTTAAACATTGTGTTTTATTGATTTCTATTTACTTATACTAAAGTTGTCCTGACACTAAAGTTATTAGTCCAGAAACCATCTGTCTTTGTTGAGTAGAAGAAGAATGTTATGATCTCATATTGATGTTATTGAGAAAAACAGTGAATAGTATTATAAGTGTTTCTACAAACTCATAGATGCTTCTTGTCTACACCATCTTGTATGAAGAACTATTAATTTATAATTATCAACAGAAAGTTATCAAATAAAATTACCGCTGACCATATATACAAATATTTACATTATATACACAAACATTCTGTAAAACTAAAAAAACCCATGGTTCAAAATCATAAACTCATCTAATCTTTAAGTCATTAGTATTGTATATCAAAACAATTATGCAGAAGCAATGGACAGAATGATAGACACACTCTTGCAACTGGTTATGAGTAGTTGGACTGATAATTAAATAAGCATTAAAATAAATAAATGTATAAATCTGTTCCTGTCAGACTTGTAAAAATAATGAAAAAAAAAACACATTAAAACCATTTCGAAATTATGAGAAAATAAAAATAAAATATTATCAAATAAACATAATTATTTTCAGCTATTGTTGATTAAATTACAACACACAACAATATGAAAATTTTCTTGAATCTTACACCACTATTAGCAAAAATTAATTAACAATACTTATATATAAAGAAATTCTAATTAGCCCTTTTTGGGCTGGAAGATCTTTTTATAATAGAGGCTGCATTATATGTTTTACCAAATAATGATGATATACAAATGGCACTTCAAAACAATGTGATTTAACAATAACAATAAATACAACAAAAAGGTTAACAAAAACACTCCTCAGAAATATAAAGATTGAAGAAAAATATTATAATTCAATTTAACGCCAAGATATTTCCACTTCTTACTTCTTGCAAACACGACAATATCAAACATTGTTGCAATACATCAATGATTAATAGATTTTAAATGAAAATGTCTATCTATCTGAAACTGGGTACAAACAAGTGGGATAAAATAAATGCAGTTTATAATTTGATGGACCTGGCCTCAGAAATTATCTATCGGTAGAAATATCAGAGCACATCTATTCTGATTGGACAATCATTATGTGATGGTAGAAACAAAATGAAATGTTTTCACAGTTTTCAAGCCATGATCATTAATTGGGGGCTGTAACAAAATGTGATGTACGAACGCTTTTTTCTGGACAATGCATATTCTTTTGGTTTAGGCAAAATGTAATATTTCAACGGTTGGCTTTAGCAAATAGTTCTCATACAGAAAATTCACTGTGCACAAAACTTGACAGAAGCTACCACAAAACAATATTTATCATACGTTAAGGTAACAGGTACGTAAATGGCTTGTCCGGCGATTTTTAAAGAAATTGTATACACGTAGAACTTATAAAAAGATAATGAAAAATCGAAAAAAATAAGTTGCTCACCGATCTAGTTTCCGAGTTCCAGACAATTGAAAATGGTAAGGAAACAACATAAATAACATAGACATAACGTCAAATTTAAACAAAAATAAGAAATTTCAAGCCTAAGTCATTCTGCAGTTTAAACCAATCCTACGATTTTTCTATAAAAATCAAATGTTTTTACGGTATTATTTCCTTTCTTTTGATTTATATTTTTCATGGGTTACCGAACTCCCCTTTTATATATCAGCCGTTGAAAGGGTGTTGTTGACGGGAAAAGAGAAGAAAATTCATGACGTCGCCGAAAGGATTACGCAACGTTAAGGCTATATCAGCAGAATTGTATTTAGACAACGCCCGCTTCATTACAATTGGTTTGGCTATACAAATGCGCTATTGTGCATATAATCCTATCTGAAAAAGGATTGATTACCTATTGTTGTTTCTTTCAGTTATTATACGAGATCCTACATATTTATAACGTATTTCTGGAATGATTGAACACAATATAAAAAGATTCGCATTAAAAAAGATTCTCCGAATGACGATATACATTCAATGTTCACATTTTCGACCACAATTTTGCTACTTTACAATAAGGGAAGCGAAATATACCGCGCAAAGGAAAATTTAAACTTTAAATATACCATGCAACGTGAAATTCAAACTTATACATACTGATAATGCAATGGGGGAAAAACGAAAAACGGCCAAAACAATATTGAATAAATGGGGAAATTTGTTCATGGGACTCAGATGATGCCCCCACTTGCATATGTTATAAAGTGTCATAACCTAAAAAAAACCTGTAAAAGTAAGGCTACCCAAATTTGAACTTGTTCTTAGTTTTATGGTTATAATCATTGTGTATACGTTTCATTACATTTGGTTGAAAATGGTTGAGGCAAACTAAACGTAGAGAACGGAAACGAAAAATGTAGCAATTTGTTATTGAGCATAACTCTAGAACGATAAAAGTGCAGCCACCAAAATTTAAACCAGATCTGTGTTTTGTCGTAATTAGCACTGTGTATAAGTTTCCTCACATTTGGTGGAGGCAAACTAAAGTTCGAGAACGGAAACCAATTTTTGGCACGGACGGACGGACAGACGGACAAGTATAAAATTAATTGCCCCCTCCGCTACGGCGGGTGCATTATAAAACACAACAGTAGACGGTTATTCTCCCGATAGTTACAGAAGGTCATGCATATACAAATATACAAGAGTGCACACGCTGAAATGTATCGCCTTCTTTACTAATCATTGATATTATGTTGACAGTCCTAAATATAAAGTTTTATTTCAATTGTCATATAAACCTAACATTAACCAAGAAAATTAAACATTGGCGGGAGTATACTAAAATTATCATGTTGTTCAATATCTATAATTATTTTTCAATAGGCGATAATGGTAATGTTTTCTACTGTAGCTGAGTCCATATCGTAAACTTGCATATACATGATTGCTGGTTTCTAGACTATTCACATATGTGGTTACATTTGAAAATTTTCACACAATACAAAAATTTAATACTTTCAACGCTTCATAGTTTTTACACATTTATTCTACAACTTTGCAAATCGATACAATTGGGTTAGTTTAGTCACATGTTATTAAAATCGGCATTATGAACCTCGTAATGTGTACCAACAATATTCCTGTTTGTACTTTAGAATTTTTTGCAAAGTTTTATTTATTGCGAAAATTGAGAAGAAATACGTATAGCAAAAATAAAAAAACTCATTCTAAATCATTACAGCAGCATTTACACATGTATACAAACAGTATCAACTGAAATCGAAATAACTGCAGTTACAAATTTTGCGCATTATAAAAATGAATTGATTGATGCACGCAGAAATTCTTAAATCTTCAGTGTTATATATGTACTTTGCTAATTATTTGATTTTTTTGAATTTGAAGTGACGATAAAGAGTAATTTTTATGCAGTTGACCTCTATTTTTCCATTTCCGCATTTTCATGCTGGAATTGGTTATCAAAAGTACCAGGATTATAATTTTATACGCCAGACGCGTGTTTCGTCTACATAAGACTCATCAGTGACGCTCAGATCAAAATAGTTAAAAAGCCAAATAAATACAAAGTTGAAGAGCATTGAGAATCCAAAATTGGAAGCTTGTAATTCACAATGTTCAATTCAATTCAAATTGACTGAAAAGCAACGTGTACTATTTGTTTTTATTTTTCGTATACTTTTAAAGACATGTACGTTTTACTTACCGTTTGTCCGTGCATAAGACCCCATCCCCATTTCAATTCTCGTTCACGTTTATTGTTCCTTTAAATTTCTCTTGCTCACCCGTCTGAAGTAATTTCCAACTATATATTTCACAAATTTTATGTCACACAGGAACCTTTTGCTTTTTTACTATAAATAATTTGTTTTAAAATAGTACTAGTACTTTCATTTTTAAATTCTATTTATAGACCAAATGGCAGACGTGAAAGAAAGCACTGTAAAGAATATGTTTAAATGAGAACATGCTTTTAAAACAGGAATGCCAAATCACGAATATCAGTATTAACCTCTTTTTTGTCGATGATTGAATACGTCCTAGACGTTTTCACATTTGTTTTGAGAAATAAATTTATTTCTTTGAATGCAAATGACTTAATGTTAGCCTATTACTATATTTGCTATGGAATTTCAATTTATAAAATGACAATACATAGTGTAAGATTCAATTTATTATTATTGGAGTGTATGTGTGTTATGTATGTACTCTATGATATTCTTGTCAATACTACATTTCGTTTTCACGTCCCATCAACATTCCCGATTTTCAAGTTAAGTCTCTGATCTGTGCCGATTACCAGCTGTAAGTTAATGTATAGACAGTTACCCAAAGGTATAAACAAAATAATTCCGAGACTCATTTTTGTACATTATGGCGAATAGAAGTTCTTGCAAGCGTTATTGTTGGTCAGCTAGTTAACCCAACTCAATCACCCTCCGACCGTCATGACATGCCAAGTTACTTTCATTTTCATGGAAGGGAAGCACTGTTTAACTGTTACAAGATATTTCATTTTTCAAACTTCAATTTTTGTTACATTTTGATGGGATGCATTTAATACTCTTCCACCAAATTGACCATAATTCAGACGAAGCGGAATATATTCCGACATCTTGAAAATATTGTTTCTGGTGTACGGGAGATAACTTTCATAGCAACACACGTTGATTTTCCCGTTTTCCGCTAGAGGCGTTCATTTACGTACCTCTCACCTTAAGATCTAGAAAAAACAAATATGACTAAAAAGACATCACCAAATGATTCACAGAAAAACACAATTAACCAACAATAAACATGATAAAAACAAAAATCAATGAATAAATCTGACAAAATGCATATATGTGAATAATAATTATATGGTTATTATATCAATTTGTAACATTATTTATAAATGGATGATTAATATATTTGCTCAGCATGGGAAAGAAATCCATCTTAATGCATATTAATATCAATATCATCTGTTAACATATTTTGAGTTGAAAAAATGACTCATAACTTCAATCTAGAGATTCCAAATCATTTTTGTATACATGTAGAATGAAAAACCAAATTTGGTTTATAGTTCAAAAATATCTCTTGATTTTTCCCCAAGAGAGAAATTGAAACCTTAACAATTATATACATGTTATGGACTAGAAAGTTGCTACCTTGACAATACACTTGATAATTTCCTATATAAAAAGGTTATCTTGAAATATTCTTCGTCTTCCTTGTATTTGTCCCTGCTGTTTTTGTACCTCCCTTTAGACATCATTCACTGGACTAACATATGATCTGTAATGAAATATAACGATGTATTGTTCAAGGTTAAGTGAACTGTTAGCCCCTTAGGGTATCACCAGTCTATGCCAGTAGCCACTTCTTCGTTACTGGTATGAAACACAGATACAGTCAAACCTGCATTAACAGACCACTCGAGGGAGAAGTCAAACGTGGTCTCTTAATATAGGTGGTCTTTGAAACCATGTTTAACAACTTGAAGAGAACGAAGCATTTATGTACATTATAACTTTTGAATATACTAGTGTAAGTAAAAAACCCTGTTTGGTCTCGCATGTATATTGACAATGACTAATAATGAGAACTGTTCATTGTGTAATTAAGATCGTTCCTTGCCTTTTTTGTGTTTTCTTTTTATTTTAAACCCCAGGGTGCAGAGCTCTCACATTTTCTTTAAGATTTCATATTAATTGTCTTATTATGCAAGGACTTTCAAATACATTTTATTCAATATAATTTGATCACCTGTTCCTTATTACTGAACCATATAACTGTCAAGAAAAAATGATTTTTCTAGCCATGCTAATTATAAATTGTAATCAATTTTATAATAGTCATTTTTGACAATTGTTTAGACAATCATCTAATTGCAAATAGTTCTGTTTGAATAACAAATTTCACTCCAATCACGAATTGAACTTTAAAAAAATTAGCTATAACTTGAAAAAGCGATCTTGGGCTAAGTAATAGACCTCCGTCTTATTGAACCTTTTGGTGATCAATTGTCACTCTAGGATTGCCGAATGCAGCAAAATCATCAATCTGCAATCCTCTTGTCAATCAGATACACTCCCAATGCAATTGGCCGAGTTTAAACAAGGGGAAAGTAAAAATGTATAATCAAAATGGCAGCACGACTACATTTTTTTTCAAAATTGCACTGATTCGTCCATGTAAATTGTGGTTGTTTCAAACAGTGCATGTGTTTGTTTTAAACAAATTAATGTGGTCACCGGTTGCGATAGGCAGGTGGTCGTTTAATATATTTAAAATATATAGGGAAAAGATTTAATGCTAAATAAATCAGTTCTTTTCATAAAAGTACATAAAACTCTCTAGAATAAGCCAATTATGGACATTTAGTCAAAATATGACGATTTTGTGCAATTTTCAGAAATAAAAGCTCTAGAAATAAAAGCTTTAAAAAAACCTTGCTCGGAAACTACGATACAAAATGTATCAATTTCCCCCGCCTTAGTAGCAATATACCAACAACACCTGCATATGGAATATATATTTCCCAACTTATTCGGTATTCAAGAGCTTGCAGCTCCTACTCAGACTTTTAAAGCATCACCAGCAGAAAGTTGATGAACCAGTGGCATGTCAAAGCACGTCTCGTTCTATTTCTAAAATAGTTCATCGGAAGGTACCACGAACTTGTTGATAAATATTCCAAATCAACTTTACAAATAATACACGATAGTCTTGAAGTATAGATTTGCGTATTGACGTTGTTTATCATCTTAATAACGTGTTATATAATTCTTTTAATTGTCTTTATTGATATTACTTTTACTGTTAAGTCTGTTTTTTGAGATATTTATTTGACGTGACTCTGTGCTTATGTATTCAATCATACTTTGAACGACTAAATTATTTTATGGTGTGACTCTGTACATATGTATCTTGTCATACTTTGAATGACAATTTTTTTTTTATTAATATTACTTTTACTGCAAAGATTATTTTTTGTGATATACATTTGACGTGACTCTGTACTTATGTATCCCGTCATACTTTGAACCACATCGGATTCTTGTACACTCCCTAAGGATTAATGGAGATGTGTTCTTTACAATATTATCCCACCACCAGAACAATCCCTACCCAACACCGCCCAAGGGAGCGTGTAGGACACTGGGCAGTCTGTTATTATGGTGGAGGAAGCCGAATTACTCGGACTGAACCACCGGGCCACTAGGTGGAATTAGACAAACCAACGAGATATCAGAAGATTGATCGCCAGGTCAAAGTTTGGGACAACTTTGACCAACCGAGTCCCCCAAAGTACCCATTCTGGTTTAATCTCCTGTCTGGGTACCAGAGATGTGTGTGAGAGGGTGAAAATTACCCTTCTGATGTACTGATATTTTTAGCACCCCGATTGAGAATCGAGCTCGGGACCTTCAGCACTGTAGCAATCGGTCTTAACCACTAGACCACGAACTCACACTGTGCTATTTGACCGGCACCGGCAAAATAGCAAATATGCTATTGAGCCGGCTCTGATAAAAATTATATCTGTAAATGTACTACTAATGTTGGTTAAACCACTCCTTTGGTACATCGTAATTCCCTAATTGACAAAAGAAAAGTTAATGACAGTTATTATCAGATGTAGATTAAGTTACTCACATCATTCCTTTACAAAGTAAACAATCTTAAAGAATGAGATTCACATTCAGTCAGTAGTTTTCTTAAATTTTCATCGCTAGTTTTCTTAAAGTAGAATTTCTAGAAGTGCATTATCTAAAATAGAGAAATAGCTCAAGGCATTCCGAACGTGAAAGCCTGGGAACTGGTCCATAGTATAGGGTCCCAGACTAATATCAAAATTACCTATAATAAGTGGTGTGACTCCGAACCAGATATGCACAACCGGTCTAATTATGTTACTTGTACCGCTTACGTACTAAAGTATAATCCTGGTATCTTTGATAAATATTTACACCACTGGGTTTATGTCACTGCTGGTGGACGTTTCGTCCACGAGTGTATCACCAGCTCAGTAGTTAACATTTCGGTGTTGACATTAATTTAAATAATGTCACGAGTCATTTTTATAAATTTCCTTTTTACAAAACTTTGAATTTTTCGAAAAACTAAGGATTAATTTATCCAAGGCATAGATTACCTTCGTTGTATTTTGCACAACTTTTTGGAATTCAAGTTGGATTCTAAATGCTCTTTAACTTTGTACTTATTTGGCTGTATAAATATTTTGATATGAGCGTCACTGATGAGTCTTATGTAGATGAAACACGCGTCTGGCGTACTAAATGATAATCCTGGTATCTTTGATAACTAATTACGACGAAATTTCAAAACCTCTAGCAAAAAAGGTAATAATAATAAATTTAATAATTACAATGAAAACAACTAAAATTATAGAAAAAAGAAAGAAAAACACAACCCTAAAATAAATACACTGAAAGAAAAAGAAGCCCCCCTTTTCGCAAAATAACGAAAAGCATAAAAAAACAGACCCAAAGAAATCATGCAAAACAAAAATATCGAGTACTTTGAATCATTTTCCTATAGTTTTTGGGAAAAATCATCACCCTTGGCTTATCGCAGAATGCTGCAAAGTTACTTTTTAAATAATAGTCAGTTCTTTGCATTTAAGATAACGGCACTGGCTACAGTTACATTGAAATGTAACAATCATAAGTTAATGCGGATTTGCCGGAATGCGGGGTTGGGTAAGGAACCGATTAATTACGAATGTAACAATAATATGTTAGTCAACGGTAACATTGCGCTATTGTTACATCGTCATCAATATACTACAATGTACGATAGGATTAGACATATCTATTAAAACAGGGACTCTCTGTACAAGTATAGAAAGTCCCTGATTAAAATAAAATTTGAAAACTTTTATTTGATATATAAGTTATTGCATACAGTTTTTAATTTTTTTATTTGATATTAACAATATTGCACACAATTTTCAAATTCTTTATTTGATATTAACAATATTGCATACAATTTGTAAAATCTATCTATTAAACGAGAAGACCTCATTTTGTGTGTCGTCGCTTCTCTTCTTTCCACAATAAATTATTCATCATGCATCTGTGTCCTATAGGTACCATGCATAGTCGCATTTGTCGTCCATTCTTATGATAATTCAGTTTGGGTTATTTTGGGAGGAAACGAAAAAAAGACGTCCGGATATTGTTCTGTCATTGGACGTAATTTCAAGTCAGAATAGACATCCGGTTTGCGTTTTTCTGTATACTTTGATACATAAATAAAGTGTAATTTGCGATCTGTTATACTTTTCAAGTTTACTATCTACGACGGTCACATAGTTCATTAAATAGAAAGGGTCTATGTAATATGTCAATGACTGCATTGGATAGATATTAATACACTCGGAATTGAAGTAAAATGCAAATACACCTTATTTATAAATAGAAATGAATGTTCATAATATACAGATGTAAACGCTAACATCATTGAAATTTTTTTTTTTTTTGGAATTTGGAGGGGAAAAAGGAGGACCGGCTTGAAAAACAATTGTCCTGTACAAAACTACCTAAGACTTTTGATACCTTTCCTGACATCTCCAGGCATATTTTTTTTTTATAAAAATCAACAATTCATCAAGTATTTCAAATACAGAGGGTCAATATAATATAGCAATGACCAACGTGGATTTATTAGTAAACTGAGAATTGATAGTAAAAAACAAACACACTCCCAATGTTCATAATATTCTAAATGTATGTTCATATTGTAATTAATAGAAAACTAAAAAATTGAAAAATATGGGGAAAAAAAGAGGACGGGTGGAAACAAAATTTTCCCTGTCCCAAAGTACCTATGACTTTTGATACCTTTCCTGAATAGAAAACAAAAAAATGGAAATTTTGGAGAAAAAGAGGAGGATAGAAGGACAATTGTCCTGTCCCCAAGTACCTTTGACCTCTGATACCTTTCATTATATTTTTTTTTTACAAAAACTCATCATATACAACCACGCTCTGAACGCCCGCGATTTCGCGGGTGTCTTTTAGTCTTCATTTGATATTAACAATATTGCAAACAATTTTCGAAATTCTTATTTACAATGACATTTTCTACAAATCCAGTATGTCGTTTTTGGAGCATTGTTTTAGACCGACGTTGTTTTGGTGAAACCACTCGATTGGTCACACTCGATTCAAGCAGCCATAACAAACCAATGATGCGGCATTTTTACACTTGAACTATATTTTTCGTCTTTGACACTGACACTACTAAACTGGAGCAGTTTCTTTAAGAACATCAAAACAATTAATACTTAAAACTATTTAAACACATTTAGTTGAATGATTATTATTATCATTATTACAAACATCATCTAGTACATATCAGTCAGGATTCTACTTCGTCAAAATTATCTCCCTATTACGCCAGTTCATTTTCACAATCGTAGAAATGGAAGCCATTGTAGGGATGACGCGCTGCCAATTTTGCTCTTTGAAACCAATAAATTTATCCACATTGCACCATAACGATCCTTATTTGTCAGTTGTATTTTAAAAGACAAATGTATCAACTAGCTAATAAATGAGCATCAGTTAATGATCTTGTCTGCATTGATTCAACTTAAAACTATTGTCTGATCGGTTGTTAGGTGGAATTATCGAAAATTCATAAACATTTCAAAAAAATAAAAATTAAATATTTCGTGGAGGGGCAGACTAGATCTTTTTAGTGGTTGAAGACAATGAACCCTAATTATCACACACAAAAAATTATAATTTTTCGAAAATATACATTTACATCATCTAACTTGAAAGACAAAAAAAAATTCTTATCGAACACACCTACTCTGTTTTTGTGATTCATTAGTCTGGATTATCCAGACGCTCCGTATGCATTTTTAGAGTCTGGATCCAATCGGTTCGAATGATTGTTATTTGAGGGCGTGTACAAATATGCAAACACAAGAGTTAGATATTTTCGGAATGTTTCTAGACTGATCGTTCCTTTGCGGTAAAACTAGATGAAAACAAACAGAGGAAGAAGAAAGCTAGGTAATTATATTTGAAGTTTTGTGCATTTGTAAATATACTTTCAAATACTTCATAATATATTAAGAACTGCATTACTTTTTTGTAGATACGTCTGTTTGTTATTTACAGTCTCCTTTAGCATTAAAGTTACAATTTTGTCATTGAAAGATTAAATATTTATTTCAGATCAATTTTGCACATCTTAGAGAGAAGTTAAAACAAATGGAATGTAGCAAAGTGATGAGTGCTGAATATGGAAATTGTTTGAACGGCGGTATACAACTGCATGTTGCCTTTATTTGATAAATGTAATGATATGATGAATCTATAAATGTTTATTCTAAACTGACTTTGAAATAACCAATAGAATTTCCAAAACAACATGTACATGTAGTTTATTTCATTTACAAGCTGATTTAATCATTCATAATGTGATCAAGCACAGACTCCTCTATAAAGTGGTGGTCCCAAGATTTGACAATCAAATATGTTAAAGGACTGATATATGGCTTTTTTATAGAAATTATAGATCATTATAGTGAGGACCAGCAGGTTTTTTTGTAGTACCATCAGGGAAAAAAGATGTTCAAGTACTGTATAGTCTGCAAGCATGCATCCCACAACTCACTGGTCAGTGATTTTTTGTTATTTCAGATCATAGAAAATTGCCAGATATTATGAGGATCTTATCAATGAAAGATAGGTTACCGTAGTAATTTTTTGTTTGTTCTAACCAAAACCATATTTGGCAATGAGTGAATATAATTTCATTTTTTAATGATTGCTATCAATATTATGGCTGTAAGCTATTATTCATTATTTTGCAACCCTGCAAATTAAAACAAATCTAGAACCATTGTTCATCGCATGCTTTTTTAAGATTAACCTTTTATAATGAAAAATTGTTACTCGTAAAATTTAATAGTTTTTAACTAATGATTATTCCATTATTGTATTATCTAACACTTCTTTGTAACATGATGGATTTGCAAAATTTACCACGGTTCTATGGACAACTAAAGGAGAATAATTTCATTTGTCAAAGGAGAGGAGATTTTCAATGCCTCAAGACTTTTTAAAAAGCTTTAAGAAACTAATGTATATGTATATGGTCTTGTCTTAAGTTTTCATAAAAACACATTTGAGTATAATTTTAGTCTTAACTTTTTTATTTAAACATATTTTTCTGAAAAATATAATGTTTAAACTTAGTTCAATGCATTTTTGTAATTTCTTTCAGTGGAATATAGAATAACTAATCGAAGAATTTAAATAAAAAAAAAATCAAACGTGTGACCCAACAACACATTAATTCATTAATGCGCGTAGTGTATGAGTTAATTATCAGTGTTGTTCTGTCACGAGTTGAATATTTTTCTATATTTGAATATTTATTAAGTTATTCTTTTTATTACATTGGCAAAAGGCTTTTTCTATGAAATTAATATAGAAAATGTTAGGAACTATATTTTTCCCTACGCATTCACAATTTGTTTTGATTCGACGTTATCGACGTCTTGACAACGCTTATTGTTGTTTGACGTCAGAGGGTGAAATAACCACGTTTATTTCACATGTGAAATTATCGGTTTTTATTTAACTGGGAAATTAATATAAATCATTGCTACCAATGTAATAAAGCACTTTATTTATACACAATAACCTTTTTGATTTAAGCTTTCGTATGAACCTTTTTTTAAGATCATTACATGGATCTTACACTGTTTGAAGAGATGTGGGTATATGCCAATGAGACAGCAACTCAACTACAAGAATAACCAAAGGAACAAATCAAGATACTTTTTTTAACTGTCTAATCAAAACTTATGCTCCCTACAGTCAAATACCAAACAATTAAAAGAGTAAATGTATGCAGTAATTCTTTAAATACATAAAGTTTGTCTCCAATTAATAAAGCAGTTGTCTGAACTTGTGTCATATCTTTGTAGGGAAATAAGATTCAGAGAACCATTCATAAAGTGTATACAAGAAACTGATATTTACAATGTTCTTTAGAGCTATAACTCTAGCCCTTAATATTACATTACACTACTAGTGCTTGCTAATTCTACTATCAACAGAAGAAGATTCAGGACTAAGAGTGATTTGTGCAGTTTGATGTGGACGAAATTTGGATGCTTTGATGAAATTAATAGAAAAAACTATTTCAATATCGTTTGATCTCGGCCTCTAGTAAGTGTTCTACAGCTAATCTTTCAGTGCTCTTAACTAGTTCATTAACTACTGTCAAAGAGATTAACATAAAACTATTGTAATAAAATATATGAACATAGTGGTAAAAACCATTTTTGGAGTGTAAAAAATTCTTTGGATGTTTTCGATAAATTACGTGCTTTTGATGGTCCTTTTGATTATG
Organism: Mytilus trossulus; assembly: GCF_036588685.1. Classification (NCBI taxonomy): domain Eukaryota; kingdom Metazoa; phylum Mollusca; class Bivalvia; order Mytilida; family Mytilidae; genus Mytilus; species Mytilus trossulus. The sequence continues at coordinate 11,839,873 of NC_086383.1, read as the reverse complement.
TTAATAGTTTTGATTTTTCTACTCTTTACACTACACTTCCACACTATCTTATTAAACAAAAGTTTTTCTATTTAATTAAATGGTCGTTTGGTAAAGCTGAATGTAGATATATTTGCTGCAACTCAGTTAAAGCCTTCTTCTCTAATGAGAAAGGTAAATATGCTAGATCTACTTACTGGAGATGTGATGAGATGATTAAAGCTGTTGATTTTCTCCTTGATAATATTTATGTACGTTTCGACAACAAAGTTTATCGACAGGTTGTAGGTATCCCCATAGGCACTAATTGTGCCCTTTTAACATGTTTAATAGCAGACTTGTTTTGTACTGTTACAAATCACAGACATAACTCAGTAAAGACCCGTCGAAATTGCATTTAATTGATAAATTCAACAACACTTACCGTTATCTTGATGAGATTTTTTCCTTAAATAATCAAGAATTTTCTCAATATACTGCTGAAATTTACCCCAAGGAACTTACTTTAAATAGATCAAATTTATTTGGTAAAAACTGTCCTTTCCTGGAGTGAGATATTTCGGTTTTAAACGGGAAACTCCACACTAAAATTTACGACAAATGAGACGATTTTTCGTTCCCTATTGTTAATTTTCCATTTTTAGATGGTGATGTTCTTTTGGCACCATCTTACGGTGTTTATATTTGACAACTTGTTCATTATACCCGTGTCTGTTAGACGTTTCTGATTTTAACGAACGACCTATGCATTACTGGTAAATTATTAAACCATGGATATCGTTACCATAAATTACTTTAAACCTTTACTAAATTTTTCCATGGATATAAAGATTTGGTTTTGAAGTTTGGTTGTACCTGTAGAAAACTTATTTCAAACAGGATAGCACATTCTCATATTTACGGAAATGTTGTTAACCGTGTCCGGAAATTTAGAAATGATTCATGTACACTTGTCGCTCCTTCTTATATACTTCTTCTAAAATGTTATCTATTCAACACTGTAATAAGATCATTGAATATTGTTTTTGTTTGATATAAATATTGATTTTGTTATCAGTAAATCAAAAGCTAACAAAATATTACTAGTATGTTATATACATATACATATTCATGGATCTACAATCTGTCGATACCTGTAACTTGGCATTGCACGAGGTCATGTTTTTTTATTCTGGCTGTTTATGACGTCTTTAAACTATATCCATTGGATAATGGATGTGAACGGATTGGTAGTTTAGCCTTAGATGCATGATTTTTTTATTAGTTGTTAGTGGCTTTGAACTAGCTGTCAGATAACTGCGAGTCACAAACCTTTGAATGTTCGAAATTCAAAGGGACGTTTTATCCCGGGAAGCTGGGCCTACCCAGAACTTAAGACGAAATAAGAGAATAAATGGAAGATTGTATATCAAACACTTCAGACTAATTTGGTGTTTCCCCCTTAAAGTTATCTTTTGACTTATGGCTTTTCCTACTTCCGTATTGTGATCAAAATTATGTATACCAGTTTCTGAATAAATCAAATTTTCTCAATATACTGCTGAAATTTACCCCAAGGAACTTACTTTAAATAGATCAAATTTATTTGGTAAAAACTGTCCTTTCCTGGAGTTAGATATTTCGGTTTTAAACGGGAAACTCCACACTAAAATTTACGACAAATGAGACGATTTTTCGTTCCCTATTGTTAATTTTCGATTTTTAGATGGTGATGTTCCTTTGGCACCATCTTACGGTGTTTATATTTGACAACTTGTTCATTATGCCCGTGTCTGTTAAACGTTTTTGATTTTAACGAACGACCTATGTATTACTGGTAAATTATTAAACCATGGATATCGTTACCATAAATTACTTAAACTCTTTACTAAATTTTTCCATGGATATAAAGATTTGGTTTTGAAGTTTGGTTGTACCTGTAGAAAACTTATTTCAAACAGGATAGCACATCCTCATTTTTACGGAAATGTTGTTAACCGTGTCCGGAAATTTAGAAATGATCCATGTAAACTTGTCGCTCCTTCGAATATACTTCTTCTAAAATGTTACCTATTCAAGACTGTAATAAGATCATTGAAAATTGTTTTTGTTTGATATAAATATTGATTTTGTTATCAGGAAATCAAAAGCTAAAAAAATATTACTAGTATGTTATATACATTGACATATTCATGGATCTACAATCTGTCGATACCTGTAACTTGGCATTGCACGAGGTCATGTTTTTTATTCTGGCTGTTTATGACGTCTTTAAACTATATCCATTGGATAATGGATGTGTACGGATTGGTAGTTTAGCCTTAGATGCATGATTTTTTTATTAGTTGTTAGTGGCTATGAACTAGCTGTCAGATAACTGCGAGTCACAAACCTTTGAATGTTCGAAATTCAAATGGACTTTCTATCCCGGGAAGCTGGGCCTGCCCAGAACTTAAGACGAAATAAGAGAATAAATGGAAGATTGTATATCAAACACTTCAGACTAATTTGGTGTTTCCCCTTTAAAGTTATCTTTTGACTTATGGCTTTTCCTACTTCCGTATTGTGATCAAAATTATGTATACCAGTTTCTGAATAAATCGAAAGTGCTGATTCGGACGTGATCCTTACGTGCACACAAAAATAAGATGTACATCTCCAGTGTATTTAAGTTTTTATATTCGTTAAAAGTATAATGCAAAAAACTCGTTTTTGTTGCCAGCATAAATTGTATATGTTGTTTGAGACGAGGCGGCTTGTTTGATGGTATATCTTTGACCTCGCCTCATGTGGTTCATGGAAAAGGTAAATTGATATAGCAGACAATTAATTACGTTAAGAAAAAACAATTATATACCATTTTCTGATTACAAATCAGTAAAATTAGATTAACGTCGTCGCCATTTTTTTCCACGTACAATAATACAGGTGTCAATTGACTTTAAAATAGACCACGTGATACCCCATTCAAACTAAGGTATGTCAAACAATTACTGTCAATTGAATTTTGATCAACTCTTGTAGATGAAGAAATACAAGCAGCAGTATATTACTAATGTTCAAGTATCATATATTGATTACGTAGACAACAATTGATGACACGCACAATGTGTTGTGATCGTTCGAACTCCATAAGACGCAAGACCGGTTACGTCGGCATGGTTAGCTCTCCTGCTATGCCTTCATCACCCGCCATACGAATCCGCCATCAGTAAATATGTTAGAATCGAGAAATGACACCGTCAGTAAAACCTAAGATTGAATGACTACTGCAGTATCTCAAGTTCTAATATAAAAAAAGAAGATATGGTATGATTGCCAATAAGACTACTCTCTACAAGAGACCAAAATGACATAGAAATTTAAAACAATTATAGGTCGCCGTACGGTCTTCTACAATGAGCGAACCCCATACTGCATATAAAAGGCTCCGACATGACAATGTTTAACAATTTATCTTGGCATTTGAAAGTCAATAAAAATATGACAAACGTTAATGAAAAGGTCTGTTATGAATTGAAACTCAACTGAATGAAAATATTCGATCCTTTTGTGACAGTAATTTTGAAAAAAAAAATGGGATGAGAAAATATGTTCGAGTGAATTTTTCCCCCGCAGTCATTTGTGTACTATTTTCGTCCACTTGTCACCACTATAGCCGATATTTCAAAAATTGTTAAAATGAACATGTGCTTTCCCGTTTGAAATAAGTTTTTTTACAGGTACAAACAAACTTCAGAAAGTAATTCTTTATATCTATTGAGGAATTCAGTAAAGGAATCAAGTAAGTTGAGGTAACGAAATCCATGAATTCACCAGTAATACATAGTTTACGTTCATAAAAACCGAAACGTCACAACAGACACTGCATTGCATAGCGATTGAGTTGTGAAAAACACCGTAAGATGGTCCCAAAGAAGCATCACAGTTAAAAAACTAATGAAAATTAACAATAGGGGACACGAAATCGTACCTCTGTTTGTAAATGTGGAGTCCCCCGTGAAAAACTTAAATATTTAAATCTAGGAAAGGATAGTTTTAACGGTTCACGTTTGATTTTTTTGAAGTAAGTTTCTTTGGGTATATTTCGGCACTACATTTAGAACATTCATGATTATTTAACGAAATTTTTTTTATCAAATTAACGGTAAGTGTTGTTGTGTTCATCAGTTAAATGCAATTTTAACTGGTCTTTGTTGATGTTGGGCATACATGTAAGCTGTGATTATTAACAGTACAAAAACAAATAATGAATACTTATTTAAAGTTGCCCATTTTATCATGCAAGTCTATAAATTACATTGTTTTATATTTTGTCCTGATAAATATAAATATATGAGAAAGCTGAACCTACACAATGCTTTTTGTAAGACATTTCCTCTTTTTAAGGGCGTCCTTAAACATGTTGCACTAAGAACACTTTAAAGTATTAATAACGTTAGTTTACACAGACTTTATTGTACAAACCAAATGGATTAGACACAAGGTTGTTAACTTAGTTTTGACTTCTCCATAATATACATGGATATACATTTTATTTCTATTGCACATTACATAAATTTTGATTTTTTCTAATAAGCATGAAGGCATGAAAAATAATAATAAAAAAAACAGCAACAATAACAGCTAGATGGATATCAAACGATTAAATTTTGAAAAATCAACCACAACTAAAGTTTTAACCAACGATCGATACAAAGGGGAAACACCTACTGGTATGCGTGTGTTTTTCAATGATATCATATTTACCTATATAATTTGTAAATAGTAACTTAAAAAAGTTATTTTAATGTTAAAAATAAAATAGCTTGAATGGGATTGTTTCAAAAAGAAGCTGTTTTTCAAAACCATATAATACATTTATTTCAACCATAATATCACAACATTCAGTTAGCATCTGATAAAATGCTATAATTTTGAACAATTTACTATTTTATTTAAATCCTTGTGAATTGGATGGATAACACTTGGCGGACATTTACATTTACCCTTCCGGAGCATCTGATATTAACCCCGTGTTTAGTGTGGTTAATATTTGTTCATTTATTTTTCCCTCTCTATATTGTTTTTTGAAGAGTATTGTTTATCTTTTGTTCGTTTTTTCTATTATATATGGCATTCTCAGTTTGTTCGCTATACGAGGTTGATTATCCATTTGGTAACCCTCGCATCTCTTTCAAAGTAAAAACATAGAATAATAATAATATATAAAAAGGATAATTGATTAGCACCTGAACGATTAAGAAAATACAGTTGTATCAAGAAAGCGCACCCAGTAGGCATGTATTAATTATAAATTTTTGACGAGGTCAATAGGTTATACATGGGTCTGATCATATTTTATTAACTGAAGAAGATGTTTTGAACGTATTGCCTGAGCGAACGTACTTAAAGTCATATAAAACGAGTGAGAGTTGAAAAATAATGTTTGTCCAATTCTTGAACCAATGCATGTATACATCGTAAACTTCCTCTGTGCACTATTTTCGCAAATATATCATATAATCGTCATTTTCCCCCTCTGTTTGTTATAATTTAACAAATATGGCTGCTCATTAAATGCCATGTTTTGAAGCCGAGTTTTGCCGATTGTCACCTTATAGTAAACAAATCACAAAAAGCATGGGTATTGAGCACGTGTTTAACATGTATAATCTGATATTTGTTTATTTCAATGTCAGTTCAATCCGTATTATGGTCACCGGATTTTTACGAGGAGGGTTACGCTCGGGTCACTATGCATACGGAAAATATATCGGCGAATTGCTTCCTGGAAGCAAGCAATTAAAAATAAGTAAAATTCTTCTAAATGTGGACAAATTAAAGAATTTTCCTCAGAAAAAAGTATATGTACATACGTAGTATAATGAAAACTATCCATTTAGTTATAAAAAACATATGCATATTTTGTTTCTAATTAGAGGTTTCTTATGGCTTTAATGTACATAATACATTTGTGAATACTGCAAGTTTGAAAGTGATATTGGCTCGATGTTACTATTTTTGGAATCTATATTGGCTCGATGTTACTATTTTTATAAATGATATTGGCTCGATGTGACTATCTTTAGAAATGATATTAGTTCAATGTTACTATTTTTCGGAAATGATATTGGCTGGATGCTACTATTCAAAGAAATGATGTTGACTCGATGTTACTTTTTTTAAGAAATGATAATAGTTCAATGTTACTATTTTTGGAAATGATATTGGCTCGATGTAACTATTTTTTTTAAAAGACATTGGCTCGATGTTACTATCTTCAGAAACAATATTGGCTTGATGTTACCAGTTTAAGAAATGATATTGGCTCGATGTTATTATATTTCGAAATAATATTGGCTCGATAATACTATTATTGTAAATGATATTGCCTCGGTTTTACTATTTTTGAAAACGATATTGGCTCGATGTTTCTATCGTTAGAAATAATATTGAAAATGATATTGGCCCGATGTCACTATATTTAAAAATGATATTGGCTCGATGTTAATATTTTTTGAAATCATTTTGTCGCGATGTTACTATTTTTAGAAATGATGTTGGCTCGATGTTTCTATATTTGGAAATGATATTGCCCCGATGTTACTATTTTTTGAAAGGATATTGGCTCAATGTTTATATTTTTGGAAATGATTTTGGCTCGATGTTTCTATTTTTAAAATTGTTATTGTCTCGAGTTTACTATATTTGGAAATGATATTGGCCCGATGTTACTATTTTTGGAAATGATTTGGCTCGATGTTACATTTTTTGAAAAATAATAGTTACTCGATGTTACTATTTTTAGAAATGATATTGGCCCGATGTTACGTTTTTTGGAAATGATATTGGCTCGATGTTACTATTTTTTTTAAATGATATTGGCTCGATGTTACTATTTTTGGAAATGATAACGACTCGATATTACTATTTTAAGAAAGGATATTGGCTCGATGTTACTTTTTTGGAAATGATAGTGGCTCTATGTTACTTTTTTTGGCAAGGATATTGGCCCGATGTTACTATTTTTGGAAATGATATTGGCTCGATGTTACTATTTTTGGAAATTATAGTGGCTCGATGTTACTATTTTTAGAAATGAAATTGGCTCGATGTTATTATTTTTGAAAAAGACATTGGCTCGATGTTACTATCTTTTGAAATAATATTGGCTCGGTCTTACTATCTAAAGAAATAATAATGAAAATGATATTGGCCCGATGTTACTTTTTTTAGAAATGATATTGGCCCGATGTTACTATTTTTTGAAATGATATTGGCCCGATGTTACTATTTTTGGAAATCATTTTGGCTCGATTTTACTATTTTTAGAAATGATATTGGCTCGATGTTACTATATTTGGAAATGATATCGGCCCGATGTTACTATTTTTGAAATGATATTGGTTCGATGTTACTATTTTTTGAAAGGATAGTGGCTCGATGTTACTATTTTAAGAAATGATATTGGCTCGATGTTACTATTTTTGAAATGATAATGACTCGATGTTACTATTTTAAGAAAGGCTATTGACCCCCACTGGGTCGATGCCACTGCTGGTGGACGTTTCGTCCCCGAGGGTATCACCAGCCCAGTAGTCAGCACTTCAGTGTTGACATGAATATCAATTATATGGTCACATTATAGATTTTCTGTTTATAAAACTTTGAATTTTTCGAAAAACTAAGGATTTTCTGACCCCAGGAGTAGATTACCTTAGCCGTATTTGGCACAACTTTATGGAATTTTGGGTCATCAATGCTCTTCAACTTTGTATTTGTTTGGCTTTTTAACTATTTTGATCTGAGCGTCACTGATGAGTCTTAAGTAGACGAAACGCGCGTCTGGCGTATAAAATTATAATCCTGGTACTTTTGATAACTATTCTATATATGTGAAGCATTATTTTATAGTTTCAATTTGTATCACTCCTTGACAGGCGTCTTATTTAATTATTTGTGAAAGTTGTTATTGTGCATGCTATTGATTCACCTCATATTGTTGATCTTAAAAAAGAACCGTCTACATGCAAAGTTCCAGACAATAGCGCTCATTATTTACATTAAGGCCTATACAAGTTGCATATGTTCGGGCACTCGGACCATCGGACCATTTTTTCAATTACCTAGAAGTGCACACCACATACATTAATCGTAGACATGATTGCATATAAACTACAAAGAGGCAGATGCCATATTATGAAGCCCAAACAACCGCCATGTGTAGACTAGTGCTGTTTTATTTTTTAACGTTATTAGATTGTTTTTTTAAAACAATGTTGATTTTTATATCAGAAAATTGAAAAGGAAATGGGGAATGTGTCAAAGCGACAATAACCCGACCATAGAGCAGACAACAGCCGAAGGCCACCAATGGGTCTTCAATGCTTGTGTTTATCGCATTACACAAGAGGGTAGAACATTCACCATTATTTGAACATGTTGAAGGACTGAATTATGTAAAAGAACAATGTTATAATGTTTTAATTTGTCTCACAGTAATATAATGTGAATAAAAATTCCAGGAGAACAAGAAATTACTTGACAATATAATGAAGAATATTTTTATTCTTAATAACTGTTTTTGAGTTTTTGTTGAAGTGTTAATCTTAATTGTATATTTTTCAGTCTTACGACACGAGTGAAGTGAATTTAACTTAGTAGTAAAAATAAGGTGAATTTTAATAGATATAGGAAGATGTGGTGTGAGTGCCAATGAAACAACTCTCCATCCAAATAACAATTTAAAAAAAGTAAACCATTATAGGTCAATGTACGGCATTCAACACGGAGCTTTGGCTCACACCGAACAACAAGCTATAAAGGGCCCCAAAATTACTAGTGTAAAACTATTCAAACGGGAACACCAACGGTCTAATCTATATAAAAAAACGAGAAACGAGAAACACGTATATATTACATAAACAAACGACACCTACTGTACATCAGATTCCTGACTTAGGACAGGTGCACACATTTGCAGCGGGATTAAACGTTTTAATGGATCCAAACCTTCTCCCTTTTTCCTGAAACAATAGCATAACATCACAACATAGAAAAACACACGATAAAATATCAATTGGCAGACTTAACTCAATCAAAAAACGTATATTAATACACAATGAACGAATAAATTTGATCTGCGATATCTGAATGCAAATGCAGGGTTAATAAAATATTAGAGACAAACATTCAAGACCAAAAAGCAAACAAACGAGTTCAAACAAAGCCATGGCAAGACACCACGGAGAAATATTTAACCCTTCGAAAATATTGATCAATATTCACTTTAGAAAAAAACCGGTTTTAAACAAAATAATTTAAATCTTTATTTACCGAAGTTTATACAAATGTAGTAAGAATAAGGGAAACATTGAAGATATTACAAATAATCAAAGCTGGTATACAGACAAGATCCATATAAATATAAAATAACAAAAAAGCATTATAAACAGTATCAACAGATCGAATTAACAAGAAAATACGATTTGAGAGTACTCGCAGTTACTGACAGCTAGTTAAAAGCCAAAACCAATTAATAATAAAAAAATCATGCATCAGAGACTAAAATCAACTAAAACACATCCCAGGGATTTAGTATTTTAACGTCATTAACAGTCAAAGAAGACATGACGTGTGCAATGCCAAAAATAAATGTATCGACATGTAGTAGGATAGTGAGGAGCGACTTCTATACAGATAAAAATCAACGTGTCTGTGTCTCTATACATCTCGCCTCAAAAGATAATGAAATTTAGTTATGTTTTAATTTGCTAATGACAAAATCGATATTAGTGCCAATGTAAACTATATTCAGAGATCTAATTACAATATTGGTACGATAACCCTTTCTTATAAGTTTGTTTAAAGGTTCGATGAGTTTACAAGGATCACAAAGTGATTTCCTCGCTTTAAGTACAATATTACCATAAAATTTAAGATGTGAAATACCATTTTTGATAAGTTTTTTACAGGTATAGCCAAAATTACTAATCAAATCTTTGTATCTATGAAAGAATTTAGTAAAATTTTTAAGTAATTTATGGTATCGAAATCCTTGACACAACAATTTCCCAGTGATGCATTGATAATGTTCGTTAAAATCTATGATATCAGAACACACACGGGCAAACCGAACGAGTTGGGATATATAAACACCGTATGATGGAGCCAAAGGCACATCGCCGTCTAAAAAAGGAATATTAACAATAGGAAATAAAAAATCGTCTCTTTTGTCGTAAATTTTAGTGTGAAGTTTCCCGTTTGAAATTGAAATGTCTACATTTACAAAAGGACAACTGCTGCTGTTTATGTTAGATTTAGTTAAAGTAAGTTCTTTTGGGTAAATTTCTGAAGTATATTTAGAGAACTCTGGATTATTCAACGTACAAATATCATCCAGATAACGGTAGGTATTTTTGAATGTATCAACCAAATATAACAATGATGGGTCTTTACTAAGTTTGGTCATAAACTGAGATTCATAGCAATATAGAAATAAATCTACTATTAAAGGGGCACAATTGGTGGCCATAGGAATACCTACTACCTGACGATACACTTTATCGCCGAAACGTACATAAATGTTATCTAGCAGAAAGTTTAAAGCTTCAATCATATCCTCACATTTCAAGTAAATGTATCTAGCATACTTTCATTTTTCGTTACAGAAAAAGGCTTTAAACGAGTTACAGCAAATAAAAAACTCATTTTGTTGAATATGAAAATATGAATTAGAGTTCACTTTCAAATGAAGTCCTTGTGTTAGCTTCATAAAAAGAAAATATTGCAAATAAGTAAAATAGAAAAAGCATTTACTGCGTTTAAGGTGGTATAGGTGTCTTCCTCCATCTTGGATTGTAAAAAACAGAGAACCAAAGGTCCATATTTTCTATCAAGTAAGCAAAATGTGATGCGGGAATGCAGATATTTAATGTTATTTTCATTTAAAAGAACCAATTTATAAGAATATAACTTACAAATATTAATATTTTTGCAAATGTTGATTAGTTTTCGTTGTTTAAAAAAAAACAGTGCATTTTCTGAAGGATTCTACATGAAATTTTCCTATTTTGTATTTTAGCCGAAAAAAACGTACGGTGACCATATCTTTTCTTTTGATATTCTCAAAGCATTGTCTGAAAGCTATCTTTTCCTGAAGTATTTAACAATTCTATCATTTTGTTTAGTTTCTAATCACAAAATGGTGTTATTTCCTGTATAATACATACAAAATTTGTCATTTTGTCACGTTCTGTAGCTTGAGAAAATGCACGGTGACTTATCATTTTTATTATATTTTTCAACATATATCAATAGATACTAAGTTTTGGCAAAGTATGAACAAATTCTATCATTTTTATTTTAGACTCCCATACCACCTTAAATAATCATAAGTCATTTGTAATTACGAACCTGGTGTACAATACCAAAAATATCCTATTGCTAATGGTCGTATGCCAGTGTGTTGCTTTACATGTATTTTCATTGCCATAGAGTCAATAAAAGTCTCTCCTGGTGTAACCATTTATACAAGTTTGCGCTGCATTACATATTTTATAGTGAAATATGCAGAAGATAGTGAAGATGAATATGAAAACAAATATTACGACAGATGATCATGTAGTAAATTGAAGATGTAAGTATGGTCACGCTTCTAGGATTTTTGACTGATTTTAAATGGCCAAAACGCCTTCACCATTTCAAACAAACGGGATATGATTATTTATTCAGGGCTGGGTGGGGGAATGGGGGGTGAGGGTATATATATTTCAGTATGATCAAGACTTTTGGGTAAGTTAGCGTACCTTTAATAGAGTGTCCTCTCCTTAATTAGTTACTGAGTTATGCGAATATTGCAGATTGCATTCCGTATCTGAGTTAAATTTCAGTTTGATTGTTCGTTGTTCTCTTGTTTTATTGAAAATAAAATTTTAACAGTAGTTATATTATTCATGACAGAGCAAAGCATAAAAATAAAAATAAAAGTCACCTTTGACTGAAGGGTCAGAACTTCCGAAAAGAAGACACTCTAGATCATATGAGGAATCATTGAACGCAACCCATTATGAAGGAAGTCAATATAGGGCACCCTTAAATATCCATATACACTTGGTGAGAATTACACAACATAAACATAACGATGAAAATATCTCATCCATGGATTGAGAAGATAAATAAACTAGAGAAACTGTAAAAAGAATACCGGGTTTGGGGACGTGGTGAGCATCAAGAACAAAGAGAAAAAATCAGTACAAGTTGATAGTTCTATATGAATGTTTATCTTATTTTGTACGTTTCAGAGATTGTTGTTGCATCCTTTTTCGCTGAACTAGTAAACATTATTGTTTGGAGTCAGTTAGGTGTATACTTTATTGATGAACTGAAGACAGATTGGTGACAGTATGCTGTTTTCGGATTTGTGGTCGAATTTTTGTCTTTTTGACACATTTCCCGTTTTCATTCTCTATCATATTATTAATCGGCATATCTTTCATTGTTCAAATTGAAAAGAAAAGAAAAAAAAACAAAAAACGATATGGTTTAAAACATATTAACCAGTATCAAAACATTAACAAAGTCGCAAAACACAGACAATAATCACATTAAACCACAACAGTCAAAAAAAGAATTGTAAGAATCAATCTTTATTCCAACTGACCATTGGAATAGCAATTCACTAAACTCAAAAATATGATCATACTAAACTATTTTGATGTTTCAAATACATGAAATAATTGGATTTGTTTTAGATAATTTCATATCATTGTGCAAATCATGATAACATGAATAAATATGAAGAATACAACTGATTTCCAGTGAGACAACTTTCCACAAGAAATCAATCAACAAATCAAATATCAAATAAAGGTCACCTAACGGCCTTCTACAATAATTAAAACCCGTACTACATAGGCAGGTGTTAATGGCCCCGAAATCCACTTCGTTTTGTATTAAAAAAACGATGAATATTAATGTCGTATACAATGAATCAAACTTTGATGAGCTAATTAAAGTTTTTAATTTTCTCCTCGAAAATATCCGTGTGCTTTTCTGTAATATAAGTTATCCGTGTATTATGTGTTTTCCACCATTTTCTACATTTGAATATGCCTGTACCAAGTCAGGAATATGACAGTTCTTGTCCATTCGTTTTTGATGTGTTTTATTATTTGATTTTTTCATTTGATTATAGAATTTCCGAATTGATATTCCTCTAAGTTCAGTATTTTTGTGATTTTACTTTTTTTGTCTTCATATGGGCACTTATTGCGCTCTTATCTGTACTTTGTTCTTGTCATGTGTATAATCTTTCTGTAAGGCGATGTTACTTTTTATTTCTGATGGTGTGTTTTTATTCAAGGTATTTAACTTTGTATGGTGTGATTAGTTTAAATTAAACATGTGAATAGGCTTTTCTCAAAATTATATTTTCATGTTTTAAATCTTACAGGAGTGCACGCGATATTATTTAAAAAAAATTAAAAATAAATGAAAAATAAGATGTTACATCTTAAAAAAGATATGTGTTTAGGAAATTCATTTAACGATGATAAAACGTATGTGTTATGGTTATTCTTGTTATTACCTGCTATGTCATGCATGTATTATATCGCTTACTTCATGATGATAACATAAACATAATACATCTTCATTTAATCATTTATTCGAAGAGAATCACAATTCATATTTTCCTGATCATCATGACAGATCGTTTTAATACTGTATCACTCCAATCCATCTTTCCAAAAGGTAGGTTAAGGTTTGCACTATAACATCTAAAATTATACCACCAAGGTCCTAGATGATGAGAGGCACAATTGGAACTACCACGGAAGTCATTGTTCTGATCTTTAGCACTAAATCTATGTCTATCATGATATTTCAACGAATCCACTGAAAGTAAATGAAACAATTGTGATTTAAATATAAAAAGCTTAATAACACAAAACACAAGGAGTGGGTATTATGTAACTTTTGATCCCAAGTAATAATTTCGATGATATATAGAGATGACATGGACATGTGTGTAATGCTGTTAAAAACTATTCGTCGACAAAGTACGTTTATGAAATGGCTGCCACTGAATACTGTTCATTGTAAGATTGGGCATATTTTAAACTGTCAGAATAATGGTTGACCTGATGAGTAGCCACGTCTCTGTAAAAAAGTACCATCTGTTTCTGCTATTTGTTAACCTTTGTTTATTTGATTTGTAACAAAAAGCTAAACGCTAAGCAAAAAAAAGCCCAACCAAACAACAAACAATCACGCGATTAATGAGAACGTTGCAAATCACAGATCTCCTTAATCTACATGTCATATACATATTTTTGTAAAGTTTTCTCGTTGGCAGTTATACGACTGATGTGACATCTTCTTATATCTAGTTTTACATAATCTTTATATAACGTTAACACTTTTATAATTCTGTAGGGGATTAATTTTATCGGTTTACTGGTTGATCGAAGATATTGAATTTAATGTTATGTATAATAATGATGTAAATACTATTCTACCTGCGTTTCCTGCATAATCACCGACAAATAACCTGTACTTAGAAGCAGCGTCTCCAATACTGAAACGTTTGTATACAGCATATTTCGTGTTATTACTTGTGTCAACCATATCTATTCTCAGTTCGTATTTTCTGCTGGCTGTCAGGGTATGCGCGTAATTATTTCCTGCATTTACCAAGAAATACAGTGTTTATTAATAGGAAAAATACACAGACTATACCAATAGGACATTCAGAACTTTTTGTCAACGAAACATGACAACCAAAGACAAAAAAAAAAAAACGATAAAATGACCAGGTCCAATAAAAACTGATAATAATAACAACAATACTCATGAAATCAGGATAATATCGGAGGTTCCAGAAGTGGAAGTATATTTTGCTGCACTGTCATTTGAAATCCATTATTCCCTTGTGTCTAACATTTGCGTTTAGTAGTATAAACGAAATGACAAATGTGTTTGATTCTGTTATGTAGGCATTAGACTTTACCAAATTAGTAAACCATCAGGCAAAACAAACTTGCCTACCCTTAGATATTTACGTAACGTTTTTAAGACTCAGGAAACAACATGATTAATCTAACATTTGCATATTTTTGTCCAGTGTAAGAATTTAATTTCGAACTTGACGTTTGAACAATAATCTATGATCAGTAATATTTACTATCGTCATCTGAATACCATTTAATTTGAAACAAAAACTGGAAAAACGATGTTTGTGTTAGATATTAAAACCGTTTGCTATTAATTTTTTCTGAAAAATATTTTATTCTTTTAGGCAAAAATCTTTCATGAATTGGATAACTATAGGTTTCATAGCAAGTATAAAGTCGAGTTGTTGAACCTCTTTGCCTAATTGCTCTGCATCTTTTGGTTTTATTCGATGTTCGTGCCTTCTTTGGATTTTAACGTAACACATGTTGGTTTCGATCGGCAGTTGCATTATTCGGCTATTATTCGATAATAGAATAATATATGTAATTAACTAGATATTACGAGTATTTGCTTAACAATTTGAATGTATAACATGAGTCCAACCTCAAACAGTTTTTTCGATAAAACATTTGAGATCTGAGTATCTAACTTGATTGTGTTTGTTGAATATGTATTGTATACATCCGGTTGCTCTGGAAATATATCAACATAATAGGTGTCAGACCACCAATTATAAATCCCTATCTGTTCAACCAAATTTTGCAATTTTCACAGCTTTCTAAAATTTTTGCCTTACGTTTAACTTCATAGAAACCAGGTATATCCTGAATTGTACATGTTTCAGCTTTCTACATGCCAATTTTCAGCATACCTTTAAAGCCTTCTAACAAAATAACTGACCTTTAAATAGAAGTACTCCAAAACAAAAACCTGATTTTCTGGAAATCTAAAATTAGCATACTATGGAGCGCATTAATCCTCAATTTTTAATGCAAACTCATAGACAAGTAAATTTTGGCTCAAAATGATCTAGATATATTTATCTTTCACCAAATGTTTCATTTCTGCAAATTTGTTTGTTAGTTTAAGTAAACAAGGACAGCAAAAGCACTATTTTCTGTCAGAGTAAGTCTACTTTTACATACGTTCTAAATTGGATGGAGTAATTGGTGGTCTGACACCATAATACCCGATATCGGTTTTTGTTTGAGATTGTTGCTTCTAAATTAGTTTTCCTTTTTTCAAGTCCTAGATGGTCATTGTACGAGTTCCATGGTCGTATGTTTTAACTGTTTATTTGTTATATATGTATATATAAAATAAACCATTATTATATATACTATACATATAGATTCTACCTCTACATTAAATGTGATACAATCTGTATCCATTCGAGACAGTTAAATTTTCAACTTTAAACTGTCGAGAGTGAATTAATATCGTATTATAGAAGATGTGGCGGTGGAAACTGTTTCTCTTATGTTTGTATACGCTATACAGAACACTGTAGTACCTCTTTATGAATGATCGGCAAACAGATGTGTTCTTTTTTATATAACGGTCACTTTTTTACATGACATCACAATGACAATTTCAAAGGAAAGACAGAAACTTGGACGTCATAATTGATTTCGACAAATGACAAACTGAGATAAAACGATTGATTACATAAAAGAAATCACAATTAATATTTTTGTAAGAGAATCATGTGAGTGTTTTGTTGTACACAATTAAAAAAGTTAACATGTTATAAAACCTTGATAGGTCAACAAAACGATCAATATATTGTACGTATAAATCATTCATATTGCATTATTTCCGGTGTGATCTTTTAATGCAGTAAATAGATAAAAAGAAAACACTACCGTAAGTAAATAAAGCATAAAATTATGAAGCTGGTATCTTAATCTTGTTACTGATAATTAATATTTGATCTGAAAGCCTACCATAAAAGATGGTTTGTTTTTTTTCAAAAAAGAAATCGTAAAATATTTTAGTTGACAAACTACTATTTTGAATACATGCAATACTAATTTTTTTTCACTGCGAAATGTGTATCACATAATAGAAAAAGAACTATTGTAACAAGGTCAAACTATGAAAATTTAAATGTACATACCAAACCAGAATTCTCCAGTTATGTTACCAAACCCTTTTTCACATTCCACCCAGTTCTGATTAAAGTCAACTGATCCATCAAATCTTTTCTGAATAACCTAAATAGCATGAATATATATGAAATGTGAAATATTATATAATAATAGGTATACATCAATCATTTTCACTTAATGTGTTAACACATGTTTGTTTTGAATTGTTAAGTTGAAACAAATTTGCATAGATAAGGTAATCACTATTGGTATACTAAGCATTATAGTTTCTTTGAAATGCGAACCGCAATAAGGATTTTATAATATTTTAGTGTTAACAACGATTTTACTGTTTTTCTTGAAGGATTAGAAAAACAAACACTTTTAAAACATTTGTAGACGGGGAATGTTTATAATGAAGGACGACAAGCTCATTGGTAAAGGAAGGATTATACTGCGGTT
The DNA here is from genome assembly GCF_036588685.1 of Mytilus trossulus. Lineage (NCBI taxonomy): Eukaryota > Metazoa > Mollusca > Bivalvia > Mytilida > Mytilidae > Mytilus > Mytilus trossulus. The sequence continues at coordinate 11,822,426 of NC_086383.1, read as the reverse complement.
GAACTAGTATGAACGTCGACTAACGATTTTTCACAAACTGTTCAATATGATGTGTAGCTTGATATGGAATTTAATATGTAGAGAAATTGATTATTTGTGATTATAAACCAAAAATGTAGTCTACATGCTGAGTTTCCTGGCACAAATTGTGAGAATATCCATGTCTCTATTTTGTAAAACTGACTTTGTAACTATATAAATCGTGTTAAGTAAAATACTAAACTAGACACAAAGTATGACATACTGTCCAACCTCCGCCGTCTGTAGACATATCACAATAAGCCTGGACAGACTTTGTGCCGTTGGGATATATGTTGTACACACCACTTTCCAGCGCCTGATTGCTGTTATTTTGTATATCTGTGCAGTCTCTATTGTTTCTCTCTTGATTTGATTCTGTATTTAAAAAAAAATAAACCACACGATGGCATCATGATTGGTTAGTTGCTAAAACAAAATGTAGTATTTTTGAAATAAAAACAATGAAAAATAAATATGAACAAAAAACGTACGCTTTTAAAATTGGTACACGTTGATGACTGTTGTACCCATTTTTTTACTATTTTATATATTGTGTCTGTTTAGTAAACGCATCATTGTAAATATACGGAATTTGATGAGACTGTCATGAAAGTGAGAGGGTTAGCGCTATAAAACCAGGTTTTATCCACCATTTTCTACATTTGAAAATGCCTGTATCAAGTCAGGAATATGACAGTTCTTGTTCTGTCGATTTGATGTGTTTTGTTATTTGATTTTGCCATGTAATTATGATTTAGTAATTTCCGAAATGATTTTCCTCTAAGTTCAGTATTTTTGTGATTTTACTTTTTAATTTCATACTTCGTATTTCTGTCATCTCTTCGTTATCTGTTATATCTAGTATTGGTGTCAATATCTGCACATTAATAATACATTTGATCAATCATTCAAATAAACTCATCATATATACCAGGATTGGAATTTTTTTATTTAAGAAAGATACGCGTATCGTCTACAAAAGACTAAGGTAGAAAATCCTTAGTATGTCAAAAATTCTAAGTTTTGTTATAAGTTAATTTATAATTATGAACATATCAATGACAAGTCAAGTCAACACAGAAGTGCTGACTTCTGGGTTGGTGATACCCTTGGGGAAATATATCTCCACCAGTAGTGGCATCGACCCAGTGGTTGTAAATAAATTTATAATAGATACCAGGATTGAAATTGTATATTTACGACAGACGCACGGTTCGTCTAAAAAAGACTCAGCAGTGACGCTCGATCAAAAATATTAAAAATGGCAAATAAAGTACGAAGTTGAAGAGCATTGAGGATTAAAAATTCCTAAAAGTTTTGCCAAATACAGCTAAGGTTATAAAAAATCCTAAAAGTTTTGACAAATACAGCTAACGTTATCTATTCCTGAGGTAGAAAGTCCTTAGTATTTCAAAAATTCTAAGTTTTGTTATCAGTTAATTTATAATTATAATGAAAATATCAATGAATACTCAAGTCAACACAGAAGTGCTGACTACTGGGTTGGTGATACCCTCGGGAAATAGATCGCCATCAGCAAAAGACTCATCAGTTCGCTCGAATTATTTTTCCCTTCATGCCATTTTAATAGATGGCCCTTTTTAAATTTTTCATTGGAGCGTCACTGATGAGTCTTTTGCAACGAAACGCACGTCTGGTGTAAAATTAAAATTTCAAATACAACCGATGGCCATTACAGTTTGCCAATTAAACAGATCACCAGATATAACAAAGTTGATCTTTTCGATTATTAATTTAATACCAAACAGAACACAATAAACTTGCGGAAAAGATGGTATACAAAAAAGATTTGAATACCAAACTTCTGTAACATTAACAAAATGTTTTTTGTTGCATGGAATGAATTCAAACAGGATAACAAATTATGACTCTTGTAAAATAAATTTGATACTGAAGTTTATTTTTCAAGATTTTGAAATAAAGTGTGCATATGTTGTTATGAAAGGGCATACATAGACAGTTGACATGGCGTAAGTATCTTCTCGACCATATGTTGATTCTGAGGTAAGAGGAAATAGAAAAATACTTCTATGTAATTGGCATAATTATAACTTGCTACTTGCTTTTACAATTCTAAAATAAAGTCACAGTTTATTAAAAGCACTATATAATCATAAAGCTACTCTTGTAGGTGCAAATTTGTAAGACTAACATTTCAACCATTCAAATGAACGCATTGTATATATCACTCAACAACTCCGATGTTTGCAGGGTAGGGTTTGACACCAACAAACTAGTTAAACCATGACACATTCTGTATTAGACATATTCACCATTAGCCGATACCGAAACTGAAACCGAAACTGATAGTGAGGAAAATGGTAAATCTTTCTAATTTTAATTGACTCAACCCATTTAATCCTTTATATTGTTTGAAAATAATTTCAAGGGCCTATAAAAGAGTTAAGAATAAATAAGAGAATAAGTGGAAGATTATATATCAAACACTTCATAATAATTCGGTGTTTTCCCCTTGTAAGTTATCTTTTGACTACTTTCCTAATTCCTTATTGTGATGAAAGTTAAGAATACAAGTTTCTGCATCAATCGAAAGTAATGCATTTGGATATGATCCTTACGTGCACAAAAAAATATATGTAGATCTCCAGTGCATTTACGTTTTTATATTTGTTAAAAGTAGCATGCACGAATGTAAAACATAACATTGAATGACTTGTACATAAAGTTCTAACTGCTAACACATGTCGGTATTGAGTTAAGACATTACGAATGAGAATACAATTACATCTTCTCATGTTTGTACATATAAAGCAAACATTTGAAAGTTAATTATCGAGAGAGATCATCTTTTTAGCATCCTTGTTGAAATTAAAGAAAATAGCAAAGTAATATTTACATGATTGATTGAGAGTTACCTTAGCATTATAAAGTTAAGCATAATTTATTCTATCAAAGTTGAAAACCAATCAAAATATTACAAACGTTAATGAAAAAGTTGGTTGAAAAAAATGAAACTCATCTATTTAAAAATATTCGTTCTTTTAGTGACAATCATTTAAAAGAAAAAAATTAATGAGAATATATGATCGAGTGAACTATTTCCCGCAATCGTTTGTGTGCTTTTATTGTCCACCTGTCACAGTTATAGCTGATATTTGAAAAAAAAAATGAAAAAAGTACAACCGAGCTTGAAAACCAAATCTTTATATTTATGAACAAATTTAGTAGAGGTTATAAGTAAGTTGTGGGTATTAAATCCCTGGCTTATTAATTTACTAGAAAAACATATATTACGTTCATTCAAATCAAAATCGTCACAACACACACGGGCAAAGCAATTGAGTAAGATGGTGCCAAAGAATCATCACCATAAAAAAGAAATTAACAAAAGGGAACGACACATCGTCCCTTTTGTCGTAAATATTAGAGTGGAGTTTCCAGAGTAAAAAATATTTAAATCTAGGACATGACCGTTATAACCGTTTACATTTGAATTATTTGAGGTAAGTTTCTTTGGGTAAATTTTAGCAGCTTATTTAGAAAAAAATATCATGAAGATAACGGTAAGTGTTGTTGAATTCAGCAATTAAACTGGGCGTTGCTGCGGTTGGAAATACATTTAAATTGTGATTCATGACAGTACAAAAACAATAAATGAATTATAATCAGAGTGCCCTCTTTTATCATGCTAGCTCACAAATTTATCACAAAGCATACCTGGTTTGTCAATACATTCTGTAATGGTGTCCTCGGACCTTCGCCTTTGTAACTCTTCTAACTTGTCGACACCATTTCTCAGTTCTTCTATAGTTTGATTAAGGTGAATAATCTCTGTGTTAGTATCAGTCAAATCTTGTTGCTGTTCGTTAGTGTTTTCATGTAACTCGTTGATTTCGCATGAAAAATGACGCCGTTCGTTTTCAAGTTTATTTGTCAGATATTGATTTTCACTTTTAAGTGAAGAAATATCGTTTTCGTTTTCAATGACTCTTTTAAGTAGCTCATGCATATTGTCTTTCAACACATTTATGTCCGATTGGATGTATCTTGTCTCCCTTTTGTCCGCCTCTACAGAATTTTGTGTACTAGGACCAAACACATTACCGTTGCAGATACATATCAAAGAAGATAATATCAGTACTACTATGAATTCCATTTCAAAAACGTCTTCTTGTGAAAATGTATTCAAGATTTCAAGAACACGTAGACAACTTAAATGTTTGTGTCAAAATGAACCAACGATAGTTTAATGACTTAAAGGGAGGAGCAATATTATATTACACTTAATGCATTGTATTATATTTTGTCCTCATATAAATATATGAGAAATCTGAACTTACACAATGCTTATTGTTACTCATTTCCTCTTTTTATGGGCGCCCTTGAACATGTTGCACTGAGAACACTTTAAAATATTAATAAAATTACTTAACACATACTTTATTGTACAAACCAAATGGATTAGACACAATGTTGTTAACTTAGTTCTGACTTCTCCATACATAAATAAACATTATATCTATATTGCACATTACATAAATTTGTAATTTTCTAATAAGCATAAAGGCATGAAAAATAATAGTAAAAAAACAACAACAATTGTTATTATAATATCTATAAAAAAAGAAAATGATACAAACGGCTAATAGGATATCAAACGATTAAATTTTGAATCATCAAACGCATCTAAGGTTTACACCAAACGATCGATCCAAAGGGGAAACACCTACTGATAAGAGTGTGTTTTTCAATGATATAATATGTACCTTGATAATTTGTAAATAGTAACTTAAAGGGGCACTACCTGTCAAATTCATGGTCACCGATTTGACTCAAATTCTCATATTTTATTTATAACAATGTGAAACATTAATCCAAAGTGTGAAATAAACAGTTTACAGAGCATAGGGTCAATAATATGTAGTTTCGTTTCGTGTATATTTTAGTCTAGACTCAATCTAATTAAATACCGAGTTGACCGCAAATGGCCATTTAAGCGATGTAAACATGAATATACTAATGAATAGATATAAATAGATTAAGCCAACACGTGCAGTTGGATTTTTCATAGGTCTGTTTAATTTTATTTTATAGATTTTTATTTACAAGTTATTTCAAATTGGGTTAAAACAGGTTTATCAACATTTTCTAATCACTGTTTTAATATTAGAAAACAGATTATTTGGGGAAATAAATATATTTCATCTTGTTTTTCCCGAACTGGGTTAAAAGTGGATTGGTGTATAGTAACGACATATTCGATCGTAAAGGAAATTTATCCGAAAGTTTTATTTTAAAAAAGTAAATTAATAAAACAAACTGGATTGCAAAGTTTAAGATGTTAAAGTGTCAGTCTGCCTAAGAATCAGGCAGTGGTGAAAACTTGACCAAAAAAACCCACCCAATTTGACAATGATTTCAGTTCATAATATGTAGTTATGCACAAAAATAACATTCATTTCCGTGTTCTGTTGTGGTAAAATAAGATACAATTTAGTTGAAATGCACAAGGAATTAACGAATAAGGGGAGATAACTCTGTAATTTGCTATTTTTTTAACCAATTTTCTAACCGAGTTATTTGATAATACCAGACACACACAAACGAAAGACTAATAATTTTTAACTCAGGATGATGGTAAGTATTAAATAGCATGATTAGCTCGGTGGGTTTTTTCTGATCATGTTTCGATTTTTACATAAATTGCCTGATTCTTACAGAGAATGGTACTTATATCCTGAATCCACGAAAAATGGATGCAAGTTTAAAAAAAAAAGAAAACTTCGTTAAGAGTATAATCAATATATGTAAGGTTAAATCAAGATGGCATCACAATCAAATTGAAACAAAAGATATCAACAATAAAATACTCTATAAAAATTTACTAGATAAGCAATATACAAAGCCAAACGGTATCAACACTTGGTCAAGATATTCAAAATTAGAATACGTACCATATATATCATTTGTATACGATTTTATATTTAAAATTTTAAAGGAAAATAAGTTCATAGTTTTCAGATGGAAACTGCTTCAGTATATTATTTCTACAGAGCAGCTACTATTAAAGTGGAAAATATCTGAGAACGATAAATGCAATTTTTATAAATCAAAAGAAAAAGAGTATCTGCATTTCTTTATTACATGTTCATTTTTGAAATATTTTTGGGAGAAAGTACATTATCTTCTAGTCAAAATGAATTTTCAGAACAAAATATTAGCAAAACATATAGTATTTGGATTCAAAATATCAGATCAAGAGTATAACGGTTTTGATTATTTCTTGACAATAATAGGTTTACGTATTTACAAGTCCTTCTATGTATCCGAGCAAAAACTTTATTTTTTAGATGTGTATGCTATGTTTATAAAGGAGCTACGAAAGATTATGAATGAGAACAAAACAGTATCTCAAAATGTATTTTTCATAAAGTTAAAAAAAAATGATTTAATTGATATTATATTCTGTGTATTGTCCTGGATACTCAGAAAGTATTCCACAGGGATACTTTATTGAAACTTGGACAATGAAGTAAAGTTGTAACAAGCAATTTGAAAAATAAATAAACTCATCATACATATACATAAAGAATATTTATTTGTTGTAAAAAAAAAGAACTTTAAATGATGACCGATGAAAAATCTGCCGATTCATTTCATTCATATCGTATCATTCTAATTTTGGATGCTAATGCTTTCTGAAAAGGTGTCATACCACCAATTACTCCCTCAAATTTAGAACGTATGTGAAAATAGGTCTACTCGGACAAAAAATAGTGCATTTGATGTCATCGTTCACCTAAACTAACCAACAAATTTGCAGAAATGAAACTTTTGTTAAAAGAGAACTATATTAAGACCATTTTGAGCCAACATTTACCTGTCTATGAGTTTGCATTAAAAAATGAGGATAAACGCGCTCCATAGTATACTTATTTAAGATTTCCAGAAAACCAGGGGTTATTTTGAGTAGTACCTCCTTTCGGAAGCTCTCTTCTTTCTTATATGATTTTGAATGTATGCTGAAAATTGGCATGCAGAAAGGTGACATCTGTACAATTCAGGATATACCTTGTTTCTATGAAGTTAAACTTAAGGTAAAATATTTAGAAAGCTGTGACATTTGCAAAATTTGGTTGAACAGATAGGGACTTTTAATTGGTGGTATGACACCTTTAGGAGAAATCGCACGTGCAGCCTTGACATTGAAAAGTATATTTTTCTGCCTTTACTTTGAATTTAAATCAAGTATGAATACCAATGAATGGATTGAAAAGCAAGAACAAAGACTTTTTTTGAATTATGAGGCCTATGGGGCACTCGGCTGTTTTTTGTGCAAATTGGGGGGAGGGAAGGCACCATATTCCAAACTGACCGTGACTTTTCCTAGGAATAAACAGAAAAAGACGATGTACAGCCATAGATTTGCTTTAATGCTTCACACAAACAATTTTGAAATGCCTTCAAACATGCAGGTGTCACACATTTGTCATAATAATCGGTGTGTCAATGATGAACATCTATCACATGAACCCAAGCATGTCAACAAAGACAGACACATATGCCGTGGACTTTATCCTGTCCGCTGTACAACACATCTGCCATACCCTGATTGCATGCTTTAAAAAGGTACAACAGTTAAAATAAACAATCCTTAGGCACACACTTTAAATATATATACAATATCTACAGTTATAAAGTACATCAACAATTAAAGGGAGATAATCACAATGAAAACCACACATATGTAAATCATGTATTTTTACTATTTTTATTATATCTTCTCAGATTGAACCCACTGCGATAATGAATTTTGTAATGTTTTGCAGCATGCAGGTCAAATTTTCTCTGACGTGTTGAAGTCCTGAGACATTTTGTTTCTTTTAACATTTTTCTGTTGCTGCTATAAACATCAATATGTTGGTTTTGTTTAAGGTGCTTTATGACAGATGAGCCAGGAGTAAGCTCTGCACCTTTGTACGGAGTATGGTAGAGTTACCAAATTTGTGTTTTATCAAGTGGACCGCTGTGTGAACACGAGCTGAGAAATTTCTACTGTGAGTAACCATTTTGGGATTGCACCTTTGCAATGTACGATTAAATGCTTCACATTTTTGAGTCGAAGTTAAAAAGCGTACAAGATCCAAACTTTTTGGACCTAACATCACATTGATGCAGTTCTCAACAAGAACCTCATCATCACTTGTCATTTTTAGAGCCTCTTTATTTGGAAGAAAACCCCTTTGCCATTGATCAGATGACATACCGGCACAAACATATGAATTGATTTGGCACGACAAACCACAACCACCACTGGAGCATTACACAATTGCCTTTATTACTACTGGCATACGACTTTTCACTGCAAATAATTCACTTTACATGTATGTGCGTAGGTTAGTTCTGCAGTACACCGTGCCTTAAGGTCCAACCCAAATCGGTGTTTCAGATTTCTTTTATTTTTACCAGAGAACATAGACAAACTAAAGGTACTGTTTTGTACGGCCCTTTTCATGCTATTTCCAAGACGTCTCACATCTCGAAGGACTTAAACATGTGAACATTGGGCATTTGTAATACCATTCACAGCTTTGTTGTCACCATCAGTAGTAACATGAGCAATTTTAAGGTTATCATTTAGTTCAATTGTGCATTGTCTAGCATATTCAGTTTCATTTCCGATTACTGAATCTTCTGCTAAATTTGCCGAACAATGTCCCGCATGATCTGGACACAATACCTCAATGCCTTTATTTTTTAACTTTGATGCAACTTGGCAAAGCTTATTACCAGTATAGACAATAACAATTTGTTTTCCTCTAGTATTATTCTCAACCATTGTTTGTACAACTTGGGTTCCAGTTTGGAACGCAGTGACATCATTATTATATATTGGGTTGTTGTATCGCCCATCCGTTTAACATTTACTAAGACAGGGTTAGCATAACCGACCATTTCATTTTCAGCGACAAGACTTTCCCTTATATCTTTCATGTCTTGTCGGTTAAAATTTACAATAACTGATCCAACTTTATTGGCCAGCTTTTGCATACCTGATAAATTTGCGGGAATAACATTACATGTGAGAGTGATATCTCGAAAACTCTTGTTCGAAGTATTTGTAGTCATTAAACCTGTCTGTATGCCCATATTAATGGTTGCAGCCTTTTTACTAGGTGCATGGGAATTTACCTCAATTTTTTTTTTGTGAAATTGACCAACAAAACCACATTTTACACATTTTAATCTCTCTTTCCATGCAAATCCCCATTTTTGGGCTGCATGGGAGTCAAAATCTAGGTCACCATCACAACCATTATACTCCAATGCATGTTTTTTAATTGCAGAATTCCACATAACACTCACTAGAGATGGAACATATTGTTTATATGTATGATTATCAGGATCGGGGACTGTTGGATCCAAATATTCATCAATCTGTTCAGGAAATTTGGGACGTGGCCGCAGCAGCATAGGAGGACAGGCAGATTGCTCAACATCATGAACTTCAAGGACTTTAGAACTTTTATGTGAAACTCTAGACTGCAAAACAGATTATGGGCGCCGAATAAAAGGTTCAGGTTCAATTTTAGGTTCAAACTTTAATTTCTTACCCTTGGCAGGTGGGATGTGTCCTTTCTGAAAGCCAATTTTTTTTTAGATAGAGCCTTCCTCTTTCGAGCCATTTTCTTGCAACAGATTTGCCTAAACTACAATTAAAGCTTAGTTTTTTAGCTATGAAAGCTATTAAAATACATGATTATAATTTGATATGCATTTAGAAACAGGAAATTACATGTATGTGCGTAGGTTAGTTCTGCAGTACACCGTGCCTTAAGGTCCAACCCAAATCGGTGTTTCAGATTTCTTTTATTTTTACCAGAGAACATAGACAAACTAAAGGTACTGTTTTGTACGGCCCTTTTCATGCTATTTCCAAGACGTCTCACATCTCGAAGGACTTAAACATGTGAACATTGGGCATTTGTAATACCATTCACAGCTTTGTTGTCACCATCAGTAGTAACATGAGCAATTTTAAGGTTATCATTTAGTTCAATTGTGCATTGTCTAGCATATTCAGTTTCATTTCCGATTACTGAATCTTCTGCTAAATTTGCCGAACAATGTCCCGCATGATCTGGACACAATACCTCAATGCCTTTATTTTTTAACTTTGATGCAACTTGGCAAAGCTTATTACCAGTATAGACAATAACAATTTGTTTTCCTCTAGTATTATTCTCAACCATTGTTTGTACAACTTGGGTTCCAGTTTGGAACGCAGTGACATCATTATTATATATTGGGTTGTTGTATCGCCCATCCGTTTAACATTTACTAAGACAGGGTTAGCATAACCGACCATTTCATTTTCAGCGACAAGACTTTCCCTTATATCTTTCATGTCTTGTCGGTTAAAATTTACAATAACTGATCCAACTTTATTGGCCAGCTTTTGCATACCTGATAAATTTGCGGGAATAACATTACATGTGAGAGTGATATCTCGAAAACTCTTGTTCGAAGTAGTTGTAGTCATTAAACCTGTCTGTATGCCCATATAAATGGTTGCAGCCTTTTTACTAGGTGCATGGGAATTTACCTCAAATTTTTTTTTGTGAAATTGACCAACAAAACCACATTTTACACATTTTAATCTCTCTTTCCATGCAAATCCCCATTTTTGGGCTGCATGGGAGTCAACATCTAGGTCACCATCACAACCATTATACTCCAATGCATGTTTTTTAATTGCAGAATTCCACATAACACTCACTAGAGATGGAACATATTGTTTATATGTATGATTATCAGGATCGGGGACTGTTGGATCCAAATATTCATCAATCTGTTCAGGAAATTTGGGACGCGGCCGCAGCAGCATAGGAGGACAGGCAGATTGCTCAACATCATGAACTTCAAGGACTTTAGAACTTTTATGTGAAACTCTAGACTGCAAAACAGATTATGGGCGCCGAATAAAAGGTTCAGGTTCAATTTTAGGTTCAAACTTTAATTTCTTACCCTTGGCAGGTGGGATGTGTCCTTTCTGAAAGCCAATTTTTTTTTAGATAGAGCCTTCCTCTTTCGAGCCATTTTCTTGCAACAGATTTGCCTAAACTACAATTAAAGCTTAGATTTTTAGCTATGAAAGCTATTAAAATACATGATTATAATTTGATATGCATTTAGAAACAGGAAATTGGATACATTTTACTATTTATAGCTATTTTTTACACCCCCTGTGGAAGTTGTAAATCCAAAGATATTATACCTGCTGATAAAGATGTGACCTGGGGACATAAATTAATAAGATTTCTAAAATATGTTTGAATAAAATTACTGTTGAATTTTGTTGTTTGTTGCCTTTTGCCAAAGTTAAGAGTCTGAAACCTATTTATTTCATTAAAAAAGACAAATTTCAATTTTTTTTCTCAAAAAATTCAAATTTAAATTGAAATAAAATTTAATTGATATTTTTTTTGGCTTAAGTAATTAGAGGTTTAAGTACTGCAATAAATGCTTAGAGACTTTGTGTGAAGAAATTTTAGATTTAAAGTCTTTTATTACTTCAAAATAACCGCTCATCGAAAAAAAAATAATCTTGGAATTTTACTCATAACTCCTATATAAAGATAAAAACAGAGTTTAATCAATTTTGAATGGGAAAAAAAATGTCTCTTTAGGTTTCATACCACAAATTACTCCTACAAATTTAGAACGTATGTGAAAATAGGTCTCCTCGGACAAAAAATAGTGCATTTGATGTCATCATCACCTAAACTAACCAACAAATTTGCAGAAAAGAAACTTTTGTTAAAAGAGAAATATATTAAGACCATTTTGAGTCAAAATTTACCTGTCTATGAGTTTGCATTAAAAATTGAGGATTAATGCGCTCCATCGTATACTAATTTAAGATTTCCAGAAGCCAGAGGTTATTTTGAGTGGTACCTCCTTTCGGAAGCTCTTTTCTCTCTTATATGATTTTGAATGTATGCTGAAAATTGGCATGCAGAAAGGTGACATCTGTACGATTCAGGATATACCTAATTTCTATGAAGTTAAACTTAAGGTAAAATATTTAGAAAGCTCTGAAATTTGCAAAATTTGGTTGAACAGATAGGGACTTTTAATTGGTGGTATGACATCAAAAACATAAAAAAACAAAAGAAAATTGACTGACCGGTATGCCTCCGTCATATTTGGCATTGTAAGAGTTATGTCCAAAGCAGAATATTAATGAAACACATGCAATAATTCCTTCACAATACTATGTGCAAGAGAACGCCATGTTAACTGCACTGTCATAAAATTTCAAATAACGTAATCAGCCTGTGAAGTCAAGTGTGGTACGCCGGTTGTTATGGTTATTTATTTTATTTTTTGAATTCCCGATAAACAGAATAAAGGATTTTTTGTTTTGGATACTGACTTTATCATGGAAAATATAAGGCTCGCTCTTCATAGTCACCTGATATTTTACTGTGTTAAAGTCAGAATAAAAAAACCAAAAAGTCCTTCATTCTATATTAATTATCATAAGAACAACGAAACCAGACCGTCGGGCAACAGCAGTATATTGTATCTATTTATTACCACCAGATATATAAATCCGTCAGTCCGTCAGGCAGCAAAAGTTTTTGTTTGTTACCGATGTCATTTTCCGAAAATAGAGTCTGTTGGAAAAGTTATCAAATGTACCAGGCTTATAATTTATTACGCCCGACGCGCGTTTAATTGGAATGTTGGTGATTCGTGATTACCTGTTGCAGAACCTCAATGTAAAATTTACAACAAACAATAATGATATTATTAGAAAACTTATTGGCAATAAAACAACACACAAATTCCTTGGCGAGTTCTTTCACTTCTGTTTGATATATTTTATACGAGAAATAGGGTTTTTACGGTTGTTGTTAGAAATAAAATGTTCTTTACAAATAAAATGTCCAGCAAAACCACAAAACATATTAAATTAACAAGAATAAACTTTAAAAAAATGGGGTGTTATTTGGTGCTCTGAATATGGAAGGGAATCCTACTACACTGGCATGTGATATCCTTTGTTTAACTCAAATGATTTATACTGACACATGTAACAGAATAAACAAAATATAAATTAAATTAGCAAATGCGAAGCTATGATTTGTTACGATGTAAGAACCATCTTGAAAATACTAGGAAACAAATGAAGGTTCGAATCGGTCGCATTATGTGACTATAATATAGGATAACAAAAGAATAATAGTTGAGAACATGTTTAGTTATCACAGGTAATAGGCTTATAACTTAAAAAGTTAGACGCGCGTTTCGTCTGTACTGAGCTCATCGATCAATGACGATCAGATCAAAATAGTTATATAGCCAAAGCAGTACAAATGTAACAAACATTCAGTTTAGGCATAAGGCAATATTTATAGTTTATTGTTGAATTATAATCTACTGTGGATTTAATTTTTATTCGTGGTATACCAATTTTCGTGGGTTTCGTGGGTCACAGCGAACCGCGAATTTAAGAATTCAACGAAGAATAATCCCGATAAATGTTTATTGAATCGGATGTTTATTTCCGGTTATGTTATGCAGTTCTAGTATAGTGTTGACTAGTGATAAACATTGTAACATAACACGTGCTTTTTATTGAAAGAAGATACAAGTATTTTTTTTTTTTTTTTTTTAACGTGGATAATATACTTTATTGCACTCTATTGCTGTTAACAATTTACTTAGTGTACAGCATTGCACTAAGTATCCCTGATATATTAGTTATTAGGTATCCAGGGAGAATATCTAATAAAAGTAAATTGATGTTACATTATAATATTACAATATTTTAAATGATTTCATGTTTACCGGAGAATATTTCACTTCCGTCCGATAGTGTTGTTTAATATTAGATAAATGTGCATCGTTTTGCCATCATCATCTTTGTGATTTGGATAAATTTAATTCACAATCCTTAGACAGTTTGTCTAATTTAAAAGGTAAGTTGATCATAATTTTCGTGATGTTTTGAATCAAAATAAAAGTGTAACCGTTAACTTATTTGAAACCTGTTGTATTTTAGACTGATATATCTAAACTACTCGGGTAAACATGATTATATACGACATCAGAGTGCACTACACATAGATACAAGTATTTTAATTAAATCAATTATAAATATATCGAATATCTGTGGTAATTTACTTTTTAAAATTGATTAAAACTGTTTATGGAAAATAACTGCAAGTTGTTAATAACCGTGTCATAGTTTGGTTTATTAGTGAAAAAAAAATCAAAAGGATTAAGTACCAGGATATTGCCCGTAGGTAATATTGTTTATGACAGGAACATTTATTTTCACACCTTTTACTTATATGACTCTTTATCATATCGTGATTAGGGAAATGAGCTTTCAATCATAAAGTTTTGATTGCCCTATAGAATCCCAAAAAGCATTTATAAATTGTAAAACAAACAAATAATTAGTTGTCTTTGTCTATTATTGTAATAGAAGTTTTCAATGAACACTTTAACCTAAAATGACCAAGCGAGGATTTTGACGTTTCAAAACTTTTTCAATGAACTGTTTTACTTTTGATCACACTAAGGAGGTTATATGATCTCCTAAATCAAAAAGAAATCGACGAATTACGTATCTGATTTTTTTTGTAATCAGCGATCCACGAATTTACGTATACCACGAAACGTCTTTTTTTCTCTATCCACGAAAATTGATACCTACGAAACGAAATGAATCCACAGTATATTAAATTACCCGTTTGAACAATGCGGTAACGAAAACTACATATAAAATCATACTTTGATCCTTCATCGTTATGGGACGCAGTATTACAATTATTAGAAGCTATCGGTTTTTTCCGATTCAATAATTTCCCTCGGGAATGGTCGTAGTCTCTCGAACAGGAAGTCTATAATAGTCTGGATACTTTAGTGCTCCGGAGATGTTTCAAAACTAGTTGTCTCAGTAACTAGATGCTTCAGAGACTAGTCGTTTCAGGAATAGGTGTCTCAAAACTAGGTGTTTCTGAAACCGAGGATTTTTAAAGCTTGTTCATAGTTAATAGTGGTTGAGTGTTTATATTATAATTGTTTGTCAAATCAGTCAGGACCTTGAAGTCGGTAAAATGATCAAGGATAAATTGAGGTTATATTTTTCAGACTACTTTTTGTTACAAAATTTTTAGTGTAAATAGTTTTGTCTTTCTGATCAGTTAAGCCTTTTTCAACTGATTTTTATAGTTCGTTCTTATGTTGTACTGTTATACCACTGTCCCAGGTTAGGGGAGGGTTGGGATCCTGCTAACATGTTTAACCCCGCCACATTATTTATGTATGTGTCTGTCCCAAGTCAGGAGCCTGTAATTCAGTAGTTTTCATTTGTTTATGTGTTGCATATTTGTTTTTCGTTCATTTTTTTACATTAATAAGGCCGTTAGTTTTCTCGTTTGAATTGTTTTACATTGTCTTATCGGAGTCTTTTATAGCTGACTATGCGGTATCTGCTTTGCTCATTGTTGAAGGCCGTACGGTGACCTATAGTTGTTAATGTTTGTGTCATATTGGTCTTTTGTGGATAGTTGTCTCATTGGCAATCATACCACATCTTCTTTTTTATACTATTTCTTTATTAAGTTTCAAAGTTTCAAAGTTGGTCTTGCAGTTTTTTAGAAAAGCCTCCAAGTTGTAGTTAGGTTTTGGAGTTAAGCAAAAGATTGATAGTGGAGTATCGCAGATTCTGTGAAAACGGATACGAGCATATAGTTCATAAGCCAAACACGTTACACAAAGTTGAAGAGCATTGAGAAGTAGCATTCCAAAAAGTTGTGCCAAATACGTCTAAATTAATATATGCTTTGGATAAGAAAATCATAGGTTTATCCAAAACCAAATAAACTTTTGTGAGCAGGATATTTATAATAATGGACATATAATGTATATCAACACACACTTGCTTACTACTGGTTTTGGTCTTTCGAAGATGAAACGTTCAACAGCACTCGCATCGACCTTGTGGTGTAAATTGTTATTAAAGGTACCAGGCTTTTTACTGAATATGTCAGACGCGAGTTCCGTCTACATATGATTTATGAATGACGCTCAAATCAAACTAGATACAAAGCCAGAAAAGTACGACTTTAAAAAGTTGTACCAAATACAGCTATTGTTACATTTGCATGAGATAATAACATCCATAATATGTTCTTTCGAAAACAGGAAATTAAAAAAAAAATGACCTTCTGCTGTTGTTTTGTTCTATGGTCGGGTTGTTGTCTCTTTGATACATTCCCAATTTCCATTCTCAATTTTATTTAATTGATTTTCATTTCAACAAACACCGACGTGTTGATTACTTGGTTGATGATACCCTAATGAACAGAATATACTACAGCATGGATTTTCAAGAACCGATCAATGAATGTTACTTAATCAGTTTTTTTGATGACTAAATGCTTTATATTATCCAGAATGTCAATTTCATAGCTTAAAAACTATAAGTACCGAAAAGCAAGATGATCAAAATGGATATTAAACTAATAGCGAAATATAGTTCGGCTCTACCTTGCCCGAAGGAATCAGAACCTTTGAATATAAGGCATTGTAGATACTATTAGGAACCCTTAGACTCAACCCTCTATGATGGAAATCAAGATATGAAAGGCAATCACTGAAATATCATGTACACTTATTGAGATATAGGCAACAGTAGCATACCGATGAGAATATCTTATCAATGAAGAAAACAAAACATCAGAAAATGTATTAAAGAGTGGAACCGGGTTTCTGGACATGGTGAGCATCAGGGATATAGAGAAAAAAATCAGAACAGGTTGATTGTTCAATATGAAAATCAGAACAGATTAATGTTTGTTTATGCTTTTTCTTACAATATAGTATGTCAGTGTTTTGTGGTTTTGTAATTTTGACAATTTTGAGAATGAGAATGGTGTATTTTGAACGATTTGGAGTTTGTTTTTGCTGAACTAGTATACATTATTGTTTGTAAGCCAGCTGATGTCTAGCTCCGAATGAATACTTTCTTGATACATTGAAGACCCATTGTTTGCATAAGGCTAGTTTAAGCAATTTGGTATGAATGTTTTCTCTTTGACACATCTCATTTTCATTCTCTATTATATGGTTAGTCTGCATATCGGTCAAATTGAAAATAAAACCACTAAAACAATGACAAATACAGTATGGTTTCAAGACACATTGACCAGTATCAAAGCATAAAACGAAGTCGCTAAACACAGACAAAATCACATTGAACCACAATAGTCCGAAACTGAATTGTAAGAAACAATCTTAATACCAGCTGACCGTTGAAATAGCAATCCACCTAACTTAACACATAGGAATATATCACACTGTTTTGATATTTTAGATAATTTCATATCATGATGCAAATCATGATAACATGAATAACCATAAAAAATAATAGTATGATTTCGAATGAGACAACTTTTCACAAAAGACCAATCAACAAATAAAATAAAAAAAATAAATGTCATCTTACGGCCTTCAACAATAAGTAAAAACCGTACCACATATGCAGCTGTTAATGGCCCGACAACCCCTCTGTTTTTTTGTGTGTGAAAAACGATGAATATTAATGTCAAATATAATGACTCAAACTTTGATGAGATGATTAAACATGTCAAAGTTGTTAATTTTCTCCTCGACAATATCCGTGTAAATTTCGGCAATGTAAATTATCGAGACATTGTGTGTATTCATATGGACAGTAATTGCGCTTTTATCTGTACTGTGGTCCTGTAATATGTATGTTCTTTTTGTGCGGCGATGTTCCTTTTCGTTTCTGATGGTGTGTTTATTTTCAGGGTCGTTCATTTGTCTCATGTGATTAGTTTAAATCTAACATGTAAATCGGCATTCCTACAAATTATATTTTCATGTTTTAAATCTAACAGGAGTGCACGCGATATTATTTCAAAAAAAATAAAAAAATAACTGACAAATAAGATGTTACATCTTCAAAAAGATATGTGTTGATGACATTAATTAAAAGATGATAAAACATATTTGTTTATGGTTATTCTTGTTGTTAAATGATGTCTCATGCATGTATAATCCATATTGCTGACTTCATAATGTAAACATACACATAATAAAGCTTTATATTATCATTTATAGTTGGAAAATCACAATTTATATTTTCCTGATCATCATGACAGATCTTACTACTCTACTATGCCAAAATAATCCTCCAAAGGGCAGGTTAAGGTTTGTAGAATAACACCCTTTATACCACCAAGGACCATGATGAAGAGAGGCACAATGATAACTATCTAAGTCATTGTCCTGATCTTTAGCACTAAACCTAGATCCATTATGGTGTTTCAACCGATCCCCTGTAAGATAATAAAAAAATTGTAATTACATACAACATTCTTAAAAACAGAAAACACAGAAAGTGATGTAATTCAAACCTTTGATTCCAAGTAATTATTCCTGATAATATATAGAAACGACATGAACATATTGAATTTATTGTAATATAAAATATTGATGTTAGAATTACTATACCTGCGTTTCCTGAATAATCAGCAACTCTCAATCTGTACTTTGAAGCAGCGTCTCCAATACTGAAAATTTTGTATACAGCATATGTCTTGCTGTTATTTGTGTCAATCATATCTATTCTCAGTTCGTATGTTCCACTGGCTGTCAAGATATGCACGTAATTGTTTCCTATAGTAAACAAGAAATACATTGTTCATTAGTACATAAAGAAAAGACGCAGACAATACCAAAAGGACATACAGAACGTTTTGTCAACAAAACATGTCAACGAAAGGCAAAAAAAAAGGAGATAAAATGACCAGGTCTAGAAGACACGTCGTAGAAAAATTGATAATAACAACAACAATATTTATGAAACCGGGATAATCTCGGATGGTCCGGAAGGAGAATTAGTTCCTGCTGCTCTGTCATTTAAAATCAATTATTCAAATCATATAACTTTAGTCTTAGAAGCATGTTTTTTATTAGTTGTTAGTGGCTTTGAACTAGCTGCCAGATAACTGCGAGTACTCTCAGATCTGTTAATTGTGTTTTTTTTGTGTCGGGATGTATAAGTACCCGGCCACGTCCACTTGTATTTTTTGTCTATCTGATGAGTTAAGCCTTTTTTTCAACTGATTTTTATAGTTCGCTCTCATGTTGTACTGTTATACTACTGTCCCAGGTCAAGGTGGAGGGTTGAGATCCCGCTAACATGTTTAACCCCGCCACAATATTTATGTATGTGCCTGTCCCAAGTCAGGAGCCTGTAATTCAGTGGTTGTCGTTTGTTTATGTGTTATAAAAAATGGAGAATGGAAATGGGGAATTTGTCAAAGAGACATCAACCCGACCAAAAAAAATAGAAAAATTAATAAAAAACAACAGCAGAAGGTCACCAACCGTTCTTCAATGTAGCGAGAAATTCCCGCACCCGGAGGTCTTTCAGATGGCCCCTAAACAAATATATACTAGTTCAGTGATAATGAACGCCACACTAATTTCCTAATTGTACACACGAAACTAAACTTTAAGTTATACAAGACTAACAAAGGCCAATTGCTCCTGACTTGCGGCGGAGTTAAACATGTTTGTGAGATCTTAACCCTCCCCCTTTACCTCTAGCCAATGTAGAAAAGTAAACGCATAACAAAACGCACATCAAAATCCGAGTCTGATGACTATATTACCAGAGAAAATAAACAAAATGACAAAACTACATAAATAACAACAGACTACTAGCAGTTAACTGACATGCCAGCTACAGACTTAAATTAAACAGACTGAAAGATTATGATTTCATCATATGCACAATCCTTCCCGTTAGGGGTTTAGTATCATACCATCATAACATATATGAGAAGAACATAACCCGTGTGATGCCAACAACTGTTTTTTAATAAATGTGTTTAGTTCCGATGCAAAGACCCTATCACTGACTCAATATTTACGCCAAAATATGCAATCTTTAATGACTTGACAAGAGTATCGTAACTATATCCCTTCTTAATAAGTCTATTCAAAGGTTTTGTTAGTTTCTGAGGGGAATACCTGCACTTTTGTGCTTGATAAAGAATATTTCCATAAAAAATTTGATTTGAAATACCTGAACGTATAAGAAGGCTGCATGTTGAGCTATATTTACGAATGATGTCTTTATACCTGTGCTAAAATTTAGTAAATGTTTTTACTAGTGATATTGAAAACCCTGGTGTAATAATTTTTCAGTAATACATAAATTTCTCTCGTTAAAATCTAAAACAGTGTTACATACACGAGCGAATCGTACATGTTGAGATATATCAACACCGTAAGATGGTGACAAGGGTACGTCACCATCTAAAAATGGATAATTAACGATAGGAAATGAAAAATCATCTCTTTTATCATAAATTTTAGTATTCAGCTTTCCGTAAGTGATATATATATATATATATATATATAGATAGAGGAAAGGGCAGTGATCATTGTTAGTATTAGCTTTATTTAAAGTAAGTTCAACAGGATATATTTCTTTAATATACATACTGAAGTCGTCATAATTACATACTTGTTTTTTGTTCATTTTTTTTACATAAATGAGGCCGTTAGTTTTCTCGTTTGAATTTTTTACATTGTCTCATCGGGGCCTTTTATAGCTGACTATGCGGTATGGGCTTTGCTCATTGTTGAAGGCCGTACGGTGACCTATAGTTGTTAACGTTTGTGTCATTTTGGTCTTTTGTTGATGGTTGTCATATTTGCAATTATACCACATCTTCTTTTTTTATATTGTCGTTTGAACAACAATCCATGGTCATCACCAACATTAACTATCATCATCTCAATTGCATGTTATTTGAAACAAAAAATGGAAAATACATGTTTGTGTTAGATATGAAAACCGCTCGCTATTAATTTTTCTTTTAACAAATATTTCATATTTTTAAGCAAAAACCTTTTATGAATTATATAACTATAGGTTTCATTTCGAGTATAAACCCGACTTGTTGAACCTCTTTTTCTGATTGCTTTGTTTTACAATGCGATGCAAATCTTTTAGTGTTATTCGAAGTTCATTCTTACGTAACAAATGTCGGTTTGATCGACAGTTGCATTATCCGGCTATTATTCGATAAACTACAATAAGATATAGAATTAACTAGATACAACAAGTATTTGCTTTACAATTTGAATGTATAACATGAGTCAACCTCATAATTGTTTATTCGATAAAACATTTGAGATCTGAATATTTAACTTGATTGTGTTTGTTGAATATGTGTGGTATATACATACATCCGGTTTTTCTGGAAATACATCAACATGATACATGTACCCGACATCGGTTTATTTTTTAGCTTGTTCCTTCGAAATTAGTTTCCTTTTTTCAAGTTCCAAATTATGTGTGTACGACTTCCCTGATCCTATGTTTTTACTGGGTTTTAATGTTATATGATCAGTATCAATTACAGACAGTTAAATGTTAAACTTTAAAACGTGAGGCTCGCTGAGCTTTTCAAATATTTTTACCAAATGTAACTGTCGAGAGTGGATAAAATAGTATTACAGGGATTGTGGCGTTGAAAACTGCTTGTTTATAATTTTTAGACGCTATACAGAACACCATAATCCTTCTTTTTGAATGATCTTCAAAAATATGTATTCTTTTTAATGACGTCATCAGACATAGTCACTTGTTTTCATGACGTCACAAAACAATTTTAGAGGAAAGATAGAAAATTGGACGGCATAACTGAATTTTGACAATGACAAAGTGAGAACAAATGATTGATTACATAATCAAATCAACAGTTCTTGAAAAGTAAATGTCGAGTAAGATTGTGAGAAATAGTTTGAGCTTTATAAAAAGCTGAGTCGTGCTTCGCTCTATCCTAGTTCAATGTTTTATGTGTAGGTGTGGTTGTTGACTAAGTATTGGAAATGTGGATCTTATCGATATTGATTAGTACATGTATGGATTAGATTTACTTTAAGAGTGCGTAATACACCCATGCGTTTAAAAAAAGGTGCACTTAACCTTTTGAAAACAATTTTACAAAAATGACTCTGCTTCTCTGGAGGTTTGACTAGATTTGTGGAAGTTAAAGAATATAGATAATGCATTTGTTAAATTCTATAGGAACATTGTTTAGCTAAACAATGGTGTATATTGCAGATTCACAAAGCAAATAAACACGCGTTAATAATTGATATTTCAATGCTGAATTTCAATGTGCAAAATATGCACAGTGAATCTAACATGAATTAATGACAGTTGATCTGAACTGTAATACACATAGTTAAATTTCTGACATTTGATGTTTTATTCGGAGACGAGAAAAGTATGTAATTCTTTATCTCATTTAGTCCAATAGCTATCGCCATAGTTCAATCGCATCAATAATAAACCAATCAGAATGTGATTATGGTAAGTAAATATTTCAAGATGGCGTGTATGTCGACTGAAACTAATAGCTCCGTACCGTGATGTGAAGCAATACATATATATATATTTAATTTCCATTTTTTAATCATGAAAAGAAATTGAACTTATTTGCAGCACTCTTAAAAATGTCTTTATCTAATTCTAATTCATCAGTGATCAATTGACTTATTAACTGAAAAATACAATCAACATGTTTGTTATGATTGTGATTTTTTTTCGATTTCACAAGGTTGACTTCACTCGAAAGTCCGCTTGCAGCATTAGGAATAGTCTCTCGTGAATGTTTAAATAAATGATTATGTTAACATAAGATGGATTTTTGTTTAGCTTTCTGCAGGCTTTAAACACATTTTTAAGAGAAAAATGTGAGTGTTTTATACACAATTGAATGTGCATAATACCAAGATAGAACCACAAAATAATCAACAAAAGCTTATATCTTTATTTCTCAACAAACCAAATTACAATGGTATAGATCAACATAGTGTACTTGTCAATCATTATTTTCAGTGTCCTATGTGTGTAATTATGAAGCTGATATCATATAATATTTTAGTTGAAAAACAAACTACTATTTTGAATATATGCAATATTACTACAGTCAATTTTTCTTCAAAATATGTATTTAATTTTTTAACAATCACATAATATAAACAGAAATATTGTAACGAGGCGAAACTATGACAATTTAAAGTACATACCAAACCAGAATTCTCCTTGAACGCTACCGAATCCGTTTTCACATTCCAACCAGTTCTGATTAAAGTCAACTGATCCATCAAATCTTTTCTGAATAATCTAAATAACATAAATATATACGAAATGTGAAATATCATATAAAAGTTATAAAGAATTTCACTTGCTGTATTGAAACATGTTTTTTTTAAACTGATACATAGAAACAAATTTGCATATATAAGGTATTCAATATTGATATAAAACCGGATTTTATAATATTTTAGTGTTTACGTTTATACTGTTTGTTCGAAGGATTAGCAAAACACTTCAATAAGGGAAATGTTTATAATGAAGGATGACAACCTTTTTTGTTAAAGGAGTAATTATACTTCGGTTGAACTGGTAAAGACGTCGACGAACTGATTCTCTTATACATTCAATGTGATTTGTGTTTTGATATGAAATGTGATATGCTACAAAATGTAATATACAAGATCGTAAACAAAATTGTTATAAAAAATGTCGAGTTTCTTGGTACAACTTGAGCAAATTTATATTTTTATACTTTCTGATTCTTAAACATTACGTTTTCATCTCAACTACAATAATAAAAATAAAAGTATGACGTACTGTCCATCCTCCTCCGTCTGTAGACATATCACAATAGGCCTTGACAGATTTTCTGCCGTCTGGGTAAACGTTGAACACACCACTTTCAAGCGTCCGATAGCTATCATTTTTCATCTCTGTGCAATCTTTGTATCTTATTTTCTCTTCATAAGAATCTGTGTTTAAATAATTGCTTGATAAAGTAATAATAACACAAACAAAAATATATTATGTCTTATTTTCGAATGAAAATGTAGATTAAATTTACTTGAACATGTTATACCTCTTTTTTTTTGTTGTGAAGTCATTTTAATAAGAATATGTGGTCCGAGTGCCGATGAGACAACTTATGTCTTGATGGCAAAATCTACACATCTATGATCACCCATATTTGTATTGTATCTCACATTTTTTAAGTATGGATCTGTTCATGCAAATAATTCGCATCCATAAAATATGTCAGTGCATTAATTTGTTGACGAATAAATGTCGACACATCATTCTCCTAACTTATTTGTCGTACTGGTACATAGCACAGAAGCGCTCTCAATCTTTTACTCCATATGAATAATACAATTTATCATACATGTCCCAAAATTGCATGCAAAATCTCGTCTTTTGACTAACAGCTAATAAAATTGGTAATCATCACTGGCAGATCCATGGAATATTTCAGATATATGGTAAATAAGACGTCATTTCACACAAAATCTATGAAGACCATATCTGACCAATGACTTGCCTTAAACATATACAATGCAAAATATTAGAAAAACTGAGTGAAACTAGGTGGTCCCGAAGAGTAAACATTTCCTACTCCGTATTCGGCGCCTGTTGCAATTTCTAAAAGTAAGAAGAATGATCGAGTGGTACGCATAAGTAAAATGCAGTCTTAGCTAAATGGATCAAAATAACGACAATTAGAGCATATCCATAACCATGTGTAAAACGGGCACTCATAATACTCAACCAAATCGTGAAGGCGACCAAAACATGTTCGAATACAGAAAGTGATAAAAACTGATACATACTTTCGAAGTGAAATAATGTACACCCGAAAATAACCATTTGCTCTTTAATATTTCTTTATTTCGATGACATACTGAATATTTCATGGAAGGACCTAACCAACGATATAATTGACTCTTTTCCTGCAACATTATGCAATTTCAAAATCTGCCCTTAAATTATGATTTGTATGGCGTTGGTATGATGTCGTATATTTCATCGATAATTAATCTGTCATCGCCTTTTTTTGGGGAAAAACAATTAGATAATGACAATTTATTTTTTGAATGGTAGTTCCTTATAACATGGCAAAATCAAAAGATCAAACACATCAAACGAATGTCAAACAACTGTCATATTACTGAATAGGTACAGGCATTTCTTCATGTACATGATGTAGTAAATGATGGATTAAACCTGAATTAATAGCTGGTCAACATCTAACTTGAATAACAGTCGCATACGATTCCATCATGTTGACAACAGTATGTGAACAAAACAAACACACATGAAAGGAACACATGTAAAAATAGGGGTATAGCATTCAACATTAAGTATTTAATCTTGTAACCAGTATATACACAAAATTCAGTATGTCGTCGTAGAACAAAAAACCTTGTGTTTTTCGTTCAGGTATCACTTAATAGACCACACGCATACGTAAACAAAAATCAATCAATCATTCAAAAAGAACCAATTTTATTCTAATATTAATATCTAATCAAAGACACCAGGCTTTTAATTTGAAACACCTGAAGTGCGTTTCTTTAACCAAAGACTCAACAGTGCATGGCGCTAGAATATTTTTTTTTAAAGACCTGAAAAGACATCATGCTTTCCCTTATCTTCTAGACCCCATTATCCGTTATATTGCGACTGACTTATTGTCATATTGCTACTATATTACGCTTCTAATCTAATCTACAAAGCAGTCAAATAAACATAGGTCTGCTTTATACCTCGACATTGTGAAAATAAAAACATAATGAAGGGGTTAAATGTTGTTAAACAGTCTTACCATTTAGCGAGTCAGTAAGATTTGTCTTCCATTCATCTAATTCCCTTTTTTGAGTTTTCAAATAAGAAGAAACCTTTGCTAATTCCTCTTTGAAATCTTGTGATAAAGTCACAAATTGAGATTTAAGGTCGCTTGCAAGATCATTTATTTTGTTATTGTTACTGTTTTGTGATTCTTGAAGCTTGGATAAATATTCTGAAATCATTGTCAATTTCAATGTTTCATGTTTGTGTTCAATCCCACTTAACAAATCTGTTATTTCCGTATTAAAATTGGATTCACTTTTAGTCAAATTTTTGTAAACTTCAGAAATTTCTAGATGTATCTTTGCTTGTTTGCCCTCAAGATTATGAACTATATTCGACATCTTTTTGTCATATTCTTCCTTTGAATCGTTCAGTTTGGCATAGTAATCTTCTATCATGGATGTCTTCAATTGTTTTTGCTCATTTTTCACCATGTCCCTAACCTCCTCAGAAAATGTAGATTGGATATCATCATCAATATAAGCTTTTAATTGCTTATTCATTGAGGTTATGTCAAGTTCCGCTACAAGTGGGGCTTGTATGTTATTTGATAATAATGGCATTCTCACTTGTTTGCATTCGGAATCGGACTGTGTACAGGGTTTACAATCAATAATAGTGACTGTCGTCAACAATATAATTATCAACACAAATAAAATTAATTTTCCCGTCACCTTCATTGCAAATTTGTTATATCCTATCTGTGAATATCAAATTTGTGGTGTACGTTCTGATATAAGCTGTTTTGCTGAAAAGATGAAATAACTTCGCGAGATATATCTTAATGTTATGCCTTCGTATTGTTATACATCTACTTTTCAATTGTGTTTGATATATAAACATGAACATTAAGCTATGCTGTAATCAGACAAGATATAGCCGATATTTTTGGCAGCTTTCACAGTCTTTTGTTTAATGTGCTTTTATAACGATGAAAGCAATTTCAACACGATCATAAAATGTAAACTCCCAAAGATCGTGATGTTCTCTGACGTTAATGACGTCTCTGCACTTAAGTCTTGTAAAAGAACTGATTTCTATTTTAGTATGAGAAACAAGGTTTATCTATGAAATAAGTCGTAGGATCTGAAGCCAGTGCATCAGGCTGTCAGTTTGTGTTTGTTTTTATCAAAATCAAACAAATCATTGTCATGTGTAGTTTGTTTTGTGTTTATAGTTGTGTTCCGTTCGATTGATGTGTTTGAACTTTCGAATTTGTCATTGATAAGGAACTTTCCATTTTAGATTTTTCTTGGAAGTCGGTTATTTTTTATTTTATTTGTATTTTCATACCGTAGATTTTTATAGTTAAATCTACGCGACAATGGGTTTCTTCGTTGTTGACGCCCTATGATTACTTATAGTTTCGCCCTGTCGTCAATTTTGAAAGTTTACTTTTATATGCACTTGTTTCTAATAAGAGCACTTTCCAAATACCTTCGATTGTCATTTCTTATAAAAGCGAAAACTGGAAAGATATGAAATCAATGCGTCAGACTGTCAGTGTATGCACTAGTTGGATTCTCTTCTTGGACTTGTAAATACTGAAATTATCAAACAAACAAAAAAGTAAAATAAACTACTTTACATTTTTTTTTAAATAGCAATACAGTGTTAAAATATTTCATTCTAGAACAACCTAATTTAAATTAAGGTGATATTAAATAGACTTGAGGAAAATGAATATTCGAAGGGAAATTTATGATTTGATTTTACAAGATAATATAATTATTTCATTTTATTACGTGAAGCACTTTAGAAGTTTCTTTTAGTTTAACGATTTCAACAAATCATGACATATAACGATAACACCCTTTACAACACAATAATAAAATGTTAACCATCACAAACTCATGCTTTTCAATGACTGCAGATAACGGTTGTGCACTTCTTCGTTAAATGCGTAGTTAATGTTGAAAATAAAACATTAATGCAGTCATCTTATCAGTTTGAATTGGGTTTAAATGGCTTTTGGTATCCTAAAGTACCTGTGAATGCGTTTCATTTTGGTTTTTTGAAACTCTGTACATATTTATTACGTTTATGTCATGAAGTTTGAAATTGATGTCTACATAACTAGAAGAGATCCTATGGCAAATGTTTTATGCATATTCCAGACGAAAACATATTTTTAATTGTATTTTCTAACGTTTATTGGAAGTTTAAACTGTTCAACCTTCTCGACAGTATATATTGCATTAATTGGTGGTTATACATACTTTGTCAATATACTGAAGTTATTCTCTCAAATAAACATGATAAATATATATATCTAATTTATAAATCTTAACTACTTGAAAGCTATACATAAGATATTTTTAGGATATTGACTACATAATTATTCACTTACTTTCAGATATAAGTTTTAAAAAAAATATTTACGTACAAGCGATTAATCATCAACAAGCATAACATTATCGAAATTAAGATATTGTTTTCCACTCACATGTAGTGATTCCAAAGTCATGCTTTAAACTTATTTCGAAAATAAGCACAATGATAGAATTAAAAACTACAAATTTGAATACCTTTACAGTTACTTTTATTTATATACTGAATTCACATTTGATACATTGTCCAGAATTCATAATTTTCTAGAAGGTGTTCATAATTATTCAATGCAGCCATGATGTGTATTTTTACTGTTTTTTTCGGACCATTTTTGATTAATAAACAATTTGGCTTTTTTCAGGGTTTAAAAAGATTATGGGTATGAAATGATTCAACGGATAAAGTTTAAAATTGCTTCGGTCAGCAAAACATTAAACCTCTTTATTTTTTTGTGGGTTATGTTTATATTTTGTGCATAATAAAATATTTATTTTGGTACACAAGTAATGATCATGAATTATTTCTTTAAGGCTTTCCTTCCCGGATGCTGACTTATATTTGTATGAATTAATGTCCGGTTAAAACTAATTTTTTTTCATATCACAACAAATGACTGACAAAAATCTTTTTTTTTCAATTCTTTTTTTATATGATTGTTTATATACAGGATCACAGAATAATGTATATGTATAGTGTGCTCGTACGAATACTTTGTAAAATGCAACAAACACAAAATATAAATAAAATATAAATATAAGATATACTTTGCTAATCAAATCCCCTGGTTGTATTTTCATTTATTTTTTTTTAAATACGGAGAGGAACCGTAGTGTCATTGTTGTTGCGCCAACGGACATTGTTCACAACCAGTAGTGAAATAAAATATTTAAAGTTGAAAACAAAAAAATTGTCCGGTCGGGTATAACCTTTTTTTTCTTTCCTAAGAAGCTGACATTATCTGTTATGTCGATTGTTGTAGATATGTGTTTCCTAGTGTGACAAGGTGTCCATGGGATGAATTCTTTCGTAGGTTTTATACAGGTCACAATACCTTGGTTCGTTTCGATTATTTCATGAGTCCGGTCATATAACATTACATTATGCGTAAAATCTTTATGTAGTAAGTTTATTGATCTTTTAAAAATCAAAATGTGTATACGGATCGTATTGGTGCTAGGTGAATAACTATATCGATTTTCAAGAGCTAAACTGACTCCGAGTCTTCTTTACAATAGCTTCTATTTAACGGTTGAAAAAAATTAGCTTGCATAGTAGGGAGACAACTTTGATGACATAAAGTCATTACTGTATAAATAATTCATAAACTATATAACCAAATGGTATGTTAACCGAAAAGATAAAACCATATTGGGTCAATTTGTTCATGGAATGTGAATTTAAGTGTCTGAATGATTTCAAAATTCAATAACGGGAAATGTTTGCAAAGTATGTTGTACATGTAAATCTTGTCAAAAGCGCTGTGAAACAAAAATTGTGGCCTATGACAGTCAAATGTATCGTAAAAAAACAATTGCAAATCAAATTATTATAAACAAGTGCTTAATGTGACAATGATTGAATTACTTTGTTTAGTTTCAATATTACAGACAAAATTTGTATCATTATGTAGAAAAAACCAGACATTATGTTGAAAAAACCAGAGGTTTGCCATATATGATATGAAAATTAGGCTGAAAGATTTAGTTATATGCAGATGACAAACGACAAAACTCGACCATATAAACGTGTTTCTATAACTATCACTGACTAGTTTACATTATATGGGTACTGCATGTTTAGATGACAACCCTACATGTAACACTTATGAAAACCACTCTCAAAGTGAGAATATTGTTTAAAGTGGGTTGTTTTAAACATATATAGCGAATGCATTTATTATAAATAAAAGGCAACAGTAGTATACCGCTGCTCAAAATTCATAAATCGATAGAGAAAAAATGAAAATCTGGGTTACAAACTAAAACTGAGAGAAACATATCAAATATAAGAGAACTGCGACACAACAGAGACACAAAACCTAAACATAACACACAGAGAAACGAACTATAATGTAACAATGGCCGATTCGCGGGTAGGTTAATGCGGTTTCAAATCATTTTTGACGATTTTAGTCGATTGCATCGAAATCTCATCTATTACGTCATTTTCGAAACTATTCGAATTTTGATTGGCTAGATCGGACGTTGGGAGAATTTGATATGGAGTGGTGATTTTTTTGCTACACCGAGATCAAAGATTTATCAACTTGTTGTTTTTCGACAACATCATTGCGACATTTACAATATCTTCAAACATGACCGTTGTTCCCTTGAACACTTACAGTTTTGAGTAAGAAAATCGCCAAAAACTAAGATTCATCAACGTCCATGTTTAGCTTGTCACGTCACACTCATTATCGCCAGCTGTTGAGCACCTTGTCAAAGAAGTCGGCACATGGAAATCACAATGGAAAGGAGGATTTTGCATACATTTTGAGGTAAATACGTTGTAAATTGTAACTCTTTATCAACGGTACCCATTTCTTCTCATTGAATTTGTTGAAGTGAATCAAAACATTCATAATTCGTCATTTATTTTGATAACCGACGACGAAAACCGTTGACCTATGAATCAATCAATGAAGCAATAAAATTAGCTAAATGGAAAAAATGCTCGGAGAAAGATTGTTTTAATATTAGTTATAGTACACTTGATTTTTCCCGATTTTTCCCATGCCAACTGTTACATAATAATACCTCCCCCTTTAATTCCCCCTTGGTTCAGTGTATGCAATAAATTAAAACTATTCATTTATGTATAAATAGCTTCTTAACTTTGGTAGTAAGGGTGCACCCCCTATATTATCATATATACCCAGTCTACCTCTCCTTAATAGGCTTAGTCATTTTTTTTATACATTTATACACCACCCACACAAAGTCCACAAATGAACAGTGTTGGTGTTTTTACATGTTAAACAAAGAATGACATTGTTTCAATTCAGAATTTTTTTTTTTAATTGTGATTTAACTTAAGGATGAATGTTTATGAATATAAAACTTCGATTTGTTTCACAAATAGTATTTATATATTTATTGACATTTCTAAGTTTATGAGAAAAAAACAGTCACACAAAGACAATGAAATTAAAAATGCTTGTACAAACAAATAAACGGTACTATTAAGTCATATTTCATTTAACAGGCTACTGAGATTTTACAAAATGAGAGAATTGCCAATTTGGCTCTTCTCAGTTAATATATTATCTAATTTAATTTTTAGTTACAGATATGAAAATTTTAAATTGATCACCACTTTCATTCAATTGACATTTTAAAGACTATTTAGTACTTGTAGGATTTGCTTTAAAATGTTATAATCCAAATAAGTGACTTTAATATTTGTCAATCTACATTGATGTAAATGTTTCAATATCATGGAATTTTGGAATTTTGGATCCTCAATGCTCTTCAACTTTGTATTAATTTGGCTTTTTAAATATTTTGATCTGAGCGTCACTGATGAGTCTTACGTAGACGAAACGCGCGTCTGGCGTATAAAACTATAATCCTGGTACTTTTGATAACTATAATCATACAGATTAAATACCTAACAGGTTTTTTTTTAATATTTGCCACTGGACGTTAAGCAACCAACAATCAATCTTTTTTTTAAATATTTCCTTTATTGCCTATTTCCTACATGTTTTAAAAAAATCTTTTGGTGTGTTTATTGCTTTTAAAGTTTTGGTTATGCAATTTTATATTTGTCTTTTGCAGAATTTGTATTCACTGGGTTTTCTACTGCTTCCAAGTGACTTGACATGTAGGAAGTCTGCATTATCATGTAAGCATTCAAATATTATATTATTGTTACTGACACTTATTTTATAGTCACTTGAAGTGATATGAAAGCTATCTAAAGATGAATTGCTTATGAGTTTAGATTAAACTGTCTTTAATTATATTTATTAAGAAAGTAAACAAACATGGCAAATATTTTATTACAAACATGTAAGTTTACTATTGGTTTTACCAACCAAAGCTGATACTAAGGGCTTAGGCTATTAAGCTTACTAAAATTTGATTATATTGAAGTTCTCTTTTTGTAACAGAACAAGAATAAGATGATTTTTTATGTTCAAAATATTAATAACAGGGCTCTTTTAGAGCTTGGACTTTTCAACATGGTTTAAACTGATGTCTGCTAGTTTAATGCTGTTTATCCTTAAAAATAAACACCTCATTGATGGTTAGCATTGCAGTTATAAAAGATAATATATTATATTGTTATAAATAAAATATAGATATTGTTATAAATAAAATATAGATATTGTTATAAATAAAATATAGATATTGTTATAAATAAAATATAGATATTGTTATAAATAAAATATAGATAATTAAAACTGTTGTCCAAGTTCATGATTTTTTTAATTTATACAGATTTGGGCCACAGATACATAAATTGGGGTCTGAAAAGGGGGGGGGTGAGGGGGTCAATTAGTTGTTAAGAGAATTTTTGTTTATTATTTTTTATTCAAATAGCACCTTAAAAAGAAGGCACAGATTACAGCTGATTTCCTATTGCATGTAGAGCAAGACTTCAGTTACCTTGTTTGCTTTTTTGTATATATTGTACAATGATAATTTAAATAATATCCAATTGCATTTAACTTTAATATTTACAAGTGTGTCTATATTTATTGTTTGAAGATGACAATCTTAAGTGCTTTAAGCTTGGGTAAATGTTTATACAAACAAAAAAAGCAGGCCAACCAAACTTTTACTCTACAAGCATTAGGCAATTAGCTGAAAAAGAAAATATTCTGCAGTTTTAGAATATTTTATTATCATAAACTAAATACAATACAGAGATACTGGTACATATATATACATACATAGAATTAATACATGTTCTGGAGTTTTAAGTATGCTTGAATGAGACACAGAATGTTCATTAAATGTGTACATGGTGTAAAGGGAAATCAATGTGTGATGAAAATGTTTCAGGATTTGAAATATAATTTAATTTCCATTAGCTCTTGGAATATCATATTTGGTATAAATTCATTTAATAGTCCCATACTTACTGACCATCATAAGGTTTTTTTTATGAAATCAACATCTATTTTTCTTGAACTATGTTTTCTATCAGTATGTGGTAATTAAATTTATTGAGAGAAAAAATAAGCAGGACATTGAATATATGTTTCAAGCTGTCATTATATATGGTGTGATTGCCACTGTGACCAACGACTGAATGATGTACAGTGTATGGGTCTGTATGACTTATGAAGAATGAGAAAGATTCAAGATTTTATTGTACACTCTGACAGTTTACACTGTTACAAGAGGCAAAACCCAAACATGAGAGGCATGATCTCATCTGACAAAATAGAAAACACAATTCAAAGAACTATCTGATTGATTGAATGGTGTTTATTAACACTTCCCACACTGTTGTGCGAATACACGGAGGTCATGTTTTATTGGAAGATAAAGCTAGTGTCCGTAGAAAAATTCCGTACATAATTTTTGGCCAAAAAATACCAAACTGAAAGAAAAGGGGCTTCATACCAAGCCGATGTGTAATTATAATCATTCTGATCTACTGTCCGAGTAAAATATATATTTCTTTTATTAAATAGATTGGTTATGGAGAAGATGCAACAAAAAGTACATTTAAATAAAAATCAGCAACAATTACCCGATGACTGAAAATTTTATTTCTTTTTACAGAATTACTTCCCTTTGAAAGTCACTTGTGCGTTTGTAAACAATGACGGACCCGAAAACTTATGAAACAAGTTAACTTTGACTCAAAAGTGCTAGCGTGTAGAAATGATGAATTTTCGATTCTAATTAACGTACAAAAAGCTGAATATTAATATTTTACGAAAACTGCTACTCGGTTCATGTTGTTTATTCCGTTTAAGTGTTAGACGATGTAATATCTGAAGGTCATATTATTTTTGGCGCAATTTAGTCGAAAATCTCTGTTTATTTAATTAATCTTTTCATTCAAGGGAAGCGAGTCGCACTTTTCTAATACTTTGGTATATAAGCTATCCAAATATAACAATACTTAAAAAACAAGAGTGTCTGCACGCTAGCACTTTTGAGTTTACTGTTTACATGTTTATAAATAGATTTTGAGTGTCACGTGATAACCGCGTGATAATTTGAGAATTTTATTTTTGAAAACGAAATTTTATATTGTCAACATACTAGCAAAACTAAAAAATATAACACATTACACTAACAATGAGTCAAAAAGTCTTTTTATTAAAAGTTGAAATTTAAGTATCATTTTCTCAGTTGTTTGAAAATACAGCATTAACATACCCGCGTTTCTTTTCTTGGCACTGGACATTTTATGAAGAAATGGTGGGTTGAACCAGGTTTTGTGGCATGCCAAACATCCCACTTTTATGGCAGTGTTAATTATTACATTAAAATTACAACATTACACGACAGGGTTACAATATATCAACAGTTAAATAGAAAAAAATATTCATTTTAGAGAAACAAACGAATAATAGCCATCCAAAGGTAACAGGTTAAAAAATATGTGTATACACCAGACGCGCACTACGTCCACACAAAACTATGCTCAGATGTAATGAGTTTAAAAGCCATAACAACTATCAAGTTAAAGATCGCTGAGGACCAAAAGATCCAAAAAGTTATGAAGTCAGGGTTATCCGCCTGGGACAAAACGTCATTATTATCAAGAATAATACATAGTTTTGCAAACAGTAAACTTTATTTAATGACTATATCATAGATATACATGAGTAAACTGAAGTGGTGACTAGCTATAGAATAAAAAACGAATGAATTACAAAATCACAACCCTGCTAGTCATAGTCAATGAAGCGCCCAAAATGACGTAACATATAAATTTCTAAAATTAAGAGATTTTGGATGAAATTCAAGATTAGATGTGTATGACTCATCTGACTTTTATCAATAACAGTGGAAATTGTAATAATAATTGATATTTAATTGAAGTAGTAATTACAGCTTATTTTGTTACCGTAGTGTATCTCTTACTACGATATTTAAACATCGGTTACTACTTAAGCTTTAATTGACACTGCGAAAAAAACTGCTGTAATTTAAGAAAACTATCTGAACTAAGAAATAATAATATGTGTGTTTGGTTAATTTTGTGCCGTTGGGTGACTGTCTAGATGATGTTTACCCTTAAGCATTTTGTTTTTCAATACAAAAGAGAAATGTATTTTTATAACATTTATTCAAGAATGCTTTTAAAGTTTCCTGATCATCATCTGCACAGATCCTGAAAAGGAACTTCCCCAATGCATCTGCTTAAAAGGTCGGTTTAAGTTTGCACTATAACAGTCTTTATTCCACCAAGGTCCTTGATAAACAGAGGCACAATGCTTTGCCCATGTGTCATTGTCCTGATCTTTTGCACTAAACATATATCCATTATGATGAATAAATTGATCCCCTGTAATAAAATTTGTATTGTTTTATCAAATTCAAACGTATATTTTCAAAAAATCATTTCTGATATCCATTACATTGAGAATGGTTATATGGAATGTGTCAGAGAGACAATAACGTGAACATAGAACAGACAACATACCAATGTCAATGTGAACAATTTGTCGGAAAGGTCTGCGATAAAATTCAAATTCCTATGTAGACATTTAAGGCGAAGTGTACGTAATTAAACTACACAATGGATTTTTTTTTAATTTCACATACGAATTCTGCTTGTAAAATTACATCAGAAAATGAATTAAGAAAGGGGGACTAACCGTTTTCATTTTTGAGATATGAGCCGTTGAAATTAACTACATGATACACTAAAATTACAAAGGATATATAGGGAAAATCATCAAAATTAGCAGATATTTTTACATTATCAAGATTTTCTATTTTGTTGGACAATGGGTTTTTTTCTAAATTTGATATACGATTTAAAAATGAAAGACGAATCCATTGGTGCAAAGAAAGTTCTTAGCAACCGTATTAGTTTTTACGCTACTGACTGTTGAAGTTTAGTTTTTTGGCCGGAACATTAAAATTATCTGGCGACGTCATTGTCTGCAGTAACGTCGCCACAACTTCTACGTCGAAACTCTATTATACCATACAATCTCGTAGCAATGGCGTGCGTGTGTATTACCCATCGTCCTATTATTACAAATGATCTTAAGGCTATAAATTGATAAGGAAATAAACTAACTAATTTTAAAGAATATTTCTGTCGGAAAAGAAAATGCAAGTTTGTAAATTAATTTACCGCAAATGAAAGAAATTTACCGTAGACTCTAATTTCATCTGTTCTATATTAGAGTGATTTCCGAACATTTTTCAATGCTGGCATTGATTGTTTAATTCTTTAATGAATCAAATATCGAGTTTGAATTTGTCCCGGTTAACACAAAGTTGTCAGAATGAATGATCGGCTTTAATACTAAGATTAGGTATGCACCTCGTTTTCAATCTTACTTCTGCATGTTTTTTCATGTTTGTCATTTCTGCATGTTGTTAATCTGAGGATTTGCACACAATAAAGTCTACATTATAAACCTATTTCATTAGTCATGTTTACACACATGCTCAGGACTCATCTCTGCCAAAACATATTTTATTTTACAAAATTTCCAATCTCGATCACTTTCCCTTTTCTTTAACTAAATGACAAAGAATGATGTAATGTTTGCTGAATGAAGTTTCAGTAACATAAGAAAATATTTGTTT
Source organism: Mytilus trossulus (assembly GCF_036588685.1). Taxonomy (NCBI): domain Eukaryota; kingdom Metazoa; phylum Mollusca; class Bivalvia; order Mytilida; family Mytilidae; genus Mytilus; species Mytilus trossulus. Next base: position 11,785,544 of record NC_086383.1, on the reverse strand, counting down.
GCTCCATGCATTATTTGTTAAAAATCCACATTTAAGGATTTAAATTGATTGATTGATTGTTGGTTGCTTAACGTCCAGTGGCAAATATGTCATACATGTTCAGGACGAGAACAAGTTAATAATAAATACAATAGAAAGTTTTGTTCATAACAGAGGCCATCCGGGATGATGGTCTGGTAAATTTGGAGTGCCGCTAGAAAATAAGGGTATATTGGATAGGGACAGAAATTTTGCCGCGTGCAACAGTCCACATACTCAACCCTTAAATTACAGTTATTGCAATGGTTTTTAACGGGCATAGAGTGTGGCATCCTCTTTTTACACGAGGCATCGGGTTTAACGTTCCCATTCTGACTGGACGTGACTGCGAGCTTAATAAATCCTGCACAGCCAAACGGGCGCTCCTCTTCGGCAAATGTTTTACTGCCGGTCGGGAGAAGACCAAGCGACCATAAGTCGTTTCCCCAGTCACCCTTGGGTAACACGGATTTAAAAAATATGCATAATGCATACTATGGCTCTTCAACTATTTTAGTTCTTATACATCCGTGGCTTTTAAATATTCTGCCTTTAGTGTCCCTTATCTATGTTAATCCAAAAAAGCGGTTCATTTCATTTAATCTTCAGAATTGTTTAGACAGCAATGAGGGTAAAAAGAAGGTCTCGCTTATGTATACATTTTAAAAAAAAATAGAAAAGATCGGAGTATTTGGTATAACTACCCGTCGCAGATATTTAATACATTTATATTCAAAATGAAAACATTAGACCTTATATGATCCTTTTGAGATCGACGTACCTAGTCAGTGCAATAACGACCGTAACATACCCATACAGTGTTATGCAATAAGATTTGTGATGGGGAATGCTTTAAATAGCGACGAAAATAGAGTAATGCTTTAAATTAACTGGTGTAAAATTAATTATGTAAGAATGCGACCTCATGAGAATTATCATGTTCGATGCTTTAAAAATTTACCTTATAAAATGTGACAAGAATGTATTCAGTGTAATGCACGGAGATTATTCATACTGTATTGCTACACGGGTTTACCTAGCGAAGTGCCGTACGAATATAGCCTCTGCATAATTCAAATGCATAGCGATCCTATTTATATCATATAAAACAATAAGGAGATGTGGTATGACATCCAATGAGTCAACTAACTGCCACTGGTTAAATGAGGTCGGTGAAAGCAATAACTATTAACAACCAAACTCTTTTCAACAATTAAAGGGACAAAAACATAATATCTAGGCCACAAAAACCCTGATATGAAAAATGCAAAACATTTCCAACGAGAAAATCAACAGCCTTATTCATGAAAAACCTAGTTACGAAAAACAAATACCATGTTGTGAAGCGACAGACTTGAACCAAAGTGAATAACAACCAGTAAACTATTTGTCCAATAATACAAAACTTTGGAGTTTTTAATCGGATACATTTTTTTTGGGGGGTGGGGGGGGTGGGGGGGGCTAAGTGAAAGCATAGAGCTGACCGAGTGCGAGATCTTCCTGGATAATCATTGAGGTCGTTTAAGCATCCCTTGCAGTAGACTTCCGTAAAATTAAAATTAAAAAAAAAAATCTTTAAAACTCTATCGAAATGTATTAAAAATCTGAACTCATTTCACCTCTCATTCAACTAAACATTAAGTTACAGTTGCAAGTGCCACAAAACTTTCCTGACCTCTTTTCTTTAACCGTAATGATATATTCTACTCATTCATAATCTTGAATTGAGACTTGGGAATAAAACGTTACTTCAAAATTACATTTTTTTCTTCTCTAATTTGAAATGAGGCACACAGGCACAATAAAAGAAAACACATTTGCTATCTCTTCGAAATTGGAATTTGAAAAAAGAAGAAATGACGTGTTATATTTTTATCATACTTGAATCATGTGTTTTTGTTCTTTCAATTTCAATTTGACATAGTTTTTACATATTCTAAGATAAGTGTTTAGAGTTATCACTTTTTAGTTTACTATGAGTATTTTTTGGGGGCCTAATTTGTTATTTTTCGTCTTAGTTCTTCCGACTTGTAAGTGTTGCCCTAAACTAGTGGTCAAATTATATTCTCTTGGTATCGTCTTATTTTCTAAATGGATATAAAACATGTCCTAAAATTGTTATTTGCACAAAATACGAACATGTCAACATTTGTTTAATCAAATAATTAATTTCACATGTCATTCATTCGGTAACCTAAAACTTTATGTTGACGGTACTGTGTGTTTTCGTTCAAAACTACGGCTTTTAAAACGATATTGTTGGGTCCATTCAGGTTTCATTTTAATTAATTTGATATCAATATAAGTAGGATCGTCACATGTTTATTTATTAATAATTCTGTTGTGAGGCGTTTTTACAATCTGTTGATATCATAAATTTTACACGAAATGCCTTTCATGTCCCATGCGTCTAAAAAATCAACTGGTATTAAAGTCAGGCTGCACGAAACAATAAAATGCTTTGATTTCTAACTGCAGTAATTGAGATAATTTCTCATGATTAGGTTTTTTAAGACAGCACGGGCGTGCTTGTTGGATATATGATAGACCGCACGAAGTATTTTCTCTTTCGTCTGTTCTTTCTTGGCGTAAGGGAGATAACTTGCTTTACTAACGTCGAACGTTATTTATCCCGTATTCCGCTAGGGGCGTGCAATTACGTACACTTCGCCTTAAATGCGTATAAAATATATCTTTGATAACTATTTACTGAAACAATGTTCTTTTGTAAGATTGGACTTGTTACAATCAATACATCTAACTTTTTCTAGTAGTACCATTGTTGCTGAAAAATATCAGTATTTTGTTTGCTCTTAAGATATTGACTAGTACTAAAAACACTAGAACATTTCTTTCTACCTGGCGTTAAATAAATATACATCAATAGATTATGGCATCATAATTATTTCATGTATTGGAAAAAACAACCGTTCTCCTTTTGATACATTTGAGGTGATATCAGTAAAAATTATATAAGATTAAAAAAAAAATATTTTGATCTTTTATGCTTTTATAATTATGTCGCGGATTATGATTGGTTGGCTTGCAATAGCGGGTCTTATTTACAACAACAAACCCATAGATGAGTACTTGACGCTGCTTTAGCGCACAATGATATGTCGTAGGGAGAGCTAATTCAGTTATACAAATAATGGATATGTTTACTATTTTACCTGCGTTTCCTGAATAATCACCGACATTTAACTTGTACTTTGAAGCAGCGTCTCCAATACTGAAACGTTTGTAAACTGCATATTTTTTGGTATTACTTATGACCATGTCTATTCTCAATTCGTATTTTCCACTTGAAGTCAGGGTATGAACGAAATGGTTTCCTACAAAAATATAAAGACAGTTATCTTTTATAAAAAAAATGATACGGAAAGTGGACAGAAAAGATATCAAATTGACAATTATTGCCGACGAGAAATAAATATCCGAGACAAAAACAAACAAAAAAACCCCGTAAAAATGCAATAAAATTGCATAGAAAAGTAAAAAATTAGCAACAAGAACCGCATCAAAATTAGTCAATGATTTCATATTCTCCACAATGGTAAGCAGAACATGCAGAAATTGTTACCAGACTACAATCATAATATAAATACAATTTGGAAAAAAATGTATCTACATATAGTTTTCATTAATATTGGTGCATTCGATCAAAAAAGGGATATAATATCAATATAGGTGTAAACAAACAAAGTACTTTAGACACATAAAGTATCAAATTACTTATTCCTAAATGTATGTTTCACAATTTGTGTCTGTATTTTGTAAACAGACATCTTTGATTTAAAATAACATAATTTGTAAGCAAAATAGTAGCAAAAATGAGTAGGCGAAATGATTATGATTTTATGTACTTCCCAAACCAAAATTCTCCATCTATGTTACCGAATCCGTTTTCACATTCTAACCACTTCCGGTTAAAGTCAACTGAGCCATCAAATCTTTTCTGAATAACCTTTATCGTAAATAAATTTTACAAAATATCGATACGTAATGTATTATAACACGAACTTATCGTTTAGGGTCTATAGTCTACCCTATGAAAGAAACCAATTATGGCGAACCGTTTAAATAGCTGTACTATGCACGAGGCTCTTCAACTGTGAATGGAAACTGAAATCAGCGTTCAGAAATGTTAGTGAATTGCATGTGTACTATCTTCTTCAAAAGTTGAAAAGAAAGTGAGAGGAAGAGTAGTAAACAATCGGGGACAAACGTTTACTTTTCTACATTGGCTAGAGGTATATGGGAGGGTTGAGATCTCATAAACATGTTTAACCCCGCCGCCTGTTCCAAGTCAGGAGCCTCTGGCTTTTTTAGTCATGTATGATTTTTAATTTAAGTTTCTTGTGTATCATTCGGAGTTAAGTATGCCGTCCATTATCACTGAATTAGTATACATATTTTAAGAGTCCATCTGAAGGACGCCTCCTGGTGCGGAAGTTTCTCGCTACATTGAAGACCTAGTGGTGGCCTTCATCTGTTGTCTGCTCTATGGTCGGGTTGTTCGGGTTGTTGTCGCTTTGACACATTCCCCCTTTCCTTTATCAATTTTAATCCTGTCCTTAAATGGTTTATAACGTCTTTATATGGAAGCGTATTTGATCGAATATTTGAGACAACAAAAAAGTCGAGAAAACACAAATTTCCAAAAATGCTGATTTCTCTTGATATATCTCTATAAATTGATAAAATACATACCTTGGCTATTTCTGTTGATTATTTCTGTTGAATTGTTTTCAATACTAGAAAGCCTTAACCCTAACACTGAAATAAACATACCGTCCAACCTCCGCCGTCTGTTGACATATCACAATAGGCCTGCACAGACTTCTTGCCGTCTGGATATATTGTGTACACACCACTTTCTGCTTTCCGATTACTTTTAGTTTTCATCTTTGTGCAGCTCTTATACTTTTCTGCAGCACATGTGCCTATATATAAAGAATTCACTTTAAACTATAGTAAAGTATGCTCTGTTTGGTGCAATTGCTTTATAGAAGTTAGGCGTAGTTACCCACACACTAACTACTGAGCTGAAGATATAATGTTGACTGCTCTCCCCCTTTTAACGATTGATCTATTGCATGTATTGTGGCCGTTTATTTTGATCGCGCATCGTTGTCAATATAATGAAAATTGGTGCGATTGTCATACAAGTGAGCGGTTAAGTTAGCTATACCACCAGGTTCAATCCACCATTTTCTACATAAGCGAATGCCTGTACCAAGATAGGAATGTGACAGTTGTAATTCATTTATTTTATGTGTCTGAACTTTTGATTTTGCTATTTGATTAGCAACTTTTTTTTTTTCCTTGCAGTTTAGTATTTTTGTGATTTTATTTTTTTAGATTTGACGTTATTTTTCATGTTATATGTCAATATCTACACCGTCATGGCACATCAGCAATGTCACTCAAAGTTCTCTCCGCTTGATGCTGTCAATTTAAACTCTAAAGCTTTACACCTAAACACATAATACTTAGCTAATGGTAGTCTTATTATGTTTACGTATTTCAAATACTAACCGTACCTTCCCGTTCATGTTTTGTTTATCATGATAAACCTTACCTTTTACATCCTGTTTCAGAAGATTAATTATTCTTTTCCTTTCTCGATGTCCTTTACATTCTGAAAGTTAAGATGTTTATTTAATATGGTACAGAAAAACTAAAAAAAGAAGCCCTGCAATCTTCTGAATATTTTTTTTTATCAATTTTGTTTTGATTGTTGACGATATTGATAAACCACATTTTCAGGAAGATCTGACTGTTGGAATTAAATTAAATGGGCTTGTTTTCTATTCTTGGGTTGGTTTGTAGTCTCTTTGAGTTATCCTCTCTTTTCGCTCTCACTTTTGTATATGCAATTATATTAGAATAACAGTAACATATACAGCTAAAATGGGGACATAAAATATATACTAGGCAATAGTTTCAATCGAGGTGATGATGAGTGTGAATATGTTTATGTAGATGGCAGCTATACTTTTAATATTGTCTTGTAATGGTTATTTGGTAGTTTTCATTGATTTTTATGCAAATTCGATAAACAAATGTAGCAATGTGAACCAAGTATTTCGCTTGCATATATTTTGGATGGGAGTTTTTACGATCTTTACTGGCTATACATTCCTCGTACGGTGAGTAGCTTTCGTCAGTATAGCAGAAGTTAAAGAGTGTTAGCTAATAAGCAGTAATATCATTAAGTCTTTAAAAATATTCAATTCTGCCAAAACTGCAGATAAGAATACCAGATAAATATTTACCCCAGTACAGGATTTTTGCAATATACTTGAGCTTTTAGTTTTTCCAATCTATAAAGGACTTTTCGTTTTGAATGACACTTGTAGTTCTGTATTTTGTTAGTTAACCTTTTCCTAAATTTCCCTATCTATAAAAGTTTGTACAAATTCAATATATATAGATTAAAACTTATATAAAATGCGGATTTGGTAATAGTGTAGAATTCGTTGTTTGAAAAACAATGTAATGTATATATGTCTGAAAGAAACATACCGTCAACTATCCATGCTATTTCATTTCTTAGCTGCTTATTTAATTTAACTACCTCTTTGTAAATACCAATGTCTAACATAATATAAAAAAAGTAATTTTAGATCGTATGAAATGCCTTCAGTGTTGTACAAATGAAAAAATTGCAATAATAGTATTCATTGCTCTCGTATTTAAAAAAAACGTTCCTTTTATCGGCGATATTGATAATGTTTTGTTGCAACATTTAATAAATGTGATTATAAAACCAAATAGAAAATAAAGTCTTTTTGAAATGAATATCTATACAATTCAAAATCATCTATAAGATGCGTTATTGGAATCAAAATAGTTATTAAAAGTACCAGGACTATAATTTATTACGCCAGACGCGCGTTTCGTCTACATTAGACTCATCAGTGACGCTCAAATCGAAATATTAATAAAGCCAAACAAGTAAAAAGTTGAAGAGCATTGAGGATCGAAAATTCTAAAAAATTGTGCCAAATACAGCTAAGGTTATCTATGCCTGGGATAAGAAAATCCTTAGTTTTACGAAAAAATTAAAGTTTTGTTAACAGAAATTTTATAAAAATAACCACACTATATATTCATGTCAACACCGAAAAGTTGACTACTGGGCTGATGATACCCTCGAAGACGAAACGTCCACCAGCAGTGGTATCGACCCAGTGGTTTAAATAGTTATCATAAGTACCAGGATTATACTTGTGACGTACTAGCAAATGGTATTGTGTAAGTACAGACAAAATAAAAAGTATCTTACTTACGTTTTAACATACGTATTTATCTCGAATGATACAAACGTCTTTTATCCTCTCATTTTTTACATCAAACATACTGTATGAATGTTATTTTAGAGTTGAACATGGTCTATAGTTTTATACAAACTTGTCATCAATATTTAATTGCAAACATATACTGGTATTTAACATTCTATGGGTGCTGGAGACATATACTGGTATTTAACATTATATGGGTGCTGGTCCTTATTGGTGTTTTTGTCATCGGCGTCAATATAGTTTTCATTCATAAAACAAACCTTACTTTTCAAAATTGTTTGTGTGTCTTTTCGCAGTTGTTTGATTGTTTGATCTGGATTATCATGGAAACAGATGCCTAAAAAAAAATTGTAAGAGAATACAAAAAAAAACCACAAAACACAAAAAAACAAAAGAAAAACTAAACATTAAGGTAGGACTATACTACCAAAATACGGAGTTCAACAAGTTATTTCAATCCTATTTAAGGACTTGTTGTGTGTTTTAAATACCAAGGTTTCGCCATTTTGCAATTACATATGCACATTCTAGGGACATATGAATCATCCATCGATTCATATTCCAACAGCATACAAAGTTATCTAATTATGATGTATAGATGGAGATTACAGTCTGTTAAAGTTGTTTTATTTTCATTTGAAAATATTTTAAATTGATTAGGAATGTGTTTGCAAAGACTTGTTCTGTAGTGTGATGAATGTATTCTTCGAAACGCTTGATGTGTGATGCATATGCATATATTATTATATATATATGTAGAATATGTTTGTTTCGGTATGAATTTATTACAAACAGTAGGGCAAGAACGCAGTATGTTCACCTAAATGCAAACCTATGTATTTTCTTTTAAATACTGGAGATTGATTATCTGTTGATGTGGGACTCAAGTATAGATATACTTTTCTATGTTGTGTAATATTTACTTTTGTGTGGATGTTTGTCTTTTTTATTTTTTATCCATGGCGTTGTTAGTTTATTTTCGATTTATGAGTTTGACTGTCCCTCTGTTGTATTTCGTCCCTCTTTTACATTTAAACATCAAATTACGTAGTAAAGAAGTCATGATTATATGTTATTGGCCAGAAATAAATTGACATACCTAGCAGAGTAGTCATAATGTTCTCAATTCCCATATACTCTTCTGACGACTCACTTTCATTCCTTACTTCTATAATATATACATATAGTAATTTGATATGAATGAATAGGATACACTCATTGAATACCGATATTAGTGTTGGTGGAAAAAATTATTGTCGTAAACATAAAAGGTTGTCTTTACCCAAATGTTCTCCACGGCGTGTTTTATGCACATATACATGTTTAATTAAATGTACATGTACAATAGGAACAAGATAATATCACTATCAATCATATTGTTTATCGACAAAATATAATCTGCATTTTGTCGATAAATAACATGATTGAAAGTGCTTATTCGTGAAATCATGTGTCGTTTGGTCACTCAATGAATATTTTCCTCTATTTGAATTCTTCGATCAGTTATTCTATAGTTATTGTTAATAAGTTTTTCTATCCAAAATGTATTCATGAAAATGAAGTTGTACACAAATAAACATTATCTAGTCCTGAAGTATAGTATTCTTTTTCCCAAATTCATAAATAAAATGATTAAAAACATATGCCATATCAAATCTTCAATAAATTATTTAGAGAAACGACATTTACTTGGAAAGTAGAGATATATTTGCAATTATTTGAAAGAATGTAGATCCCATTGACCATACGGTTGTTACAGGCTTCACAAATTCAAAAGCAGGCTGCTTTACCTTATAAATGAAGGATTAAAAAATATGTATTTGCTGTTTTCTTGTCTATTAGAATCTTCCTGAACTGAGAATGGACAACTACAGTCTCGATAGATATTTAGTATCGATTGATCAAAATGCAAAATAGCGAAAACTCGAATTTACTTATTAATTTTTTTCTATGCACTCATAAAATAAAAAAAATCGGCTGACTTATATCTTTATCTAAATTTCAATTCAGTGCTTTATCGATTAATTTACCAATAAATGTTTTTGATTCAGCACTAACATTTAAACATTTTACATGTTCTAAAAATATATCATGTTCATTATGTTATATAACTAATGTATAAATAGACAAATCGATACCTAAGACGTGTTCTATTGCCGTGACAACAAATGAATACTATAAGTTCAATATACAAATACATTTAGTATCTAATAAATACATAATTGTGGAATGCCTTGAATCGACTTTATATAATTGATAAATAATTTGTTTTAGTAAAATAAATTGTTGGTAACAGTGGTATACTACTCTTGCCCTAATTTACTTTCCTTTTGTTTTTGTTTTTTAAGGAGAAATCAAAAGTTATCGCCCTTGATTGTTTTATTATTTCCTTTGCATATTATCTTGATCATGTGATTCTAATGATATAAATGTCTTTTTATTTAATTTTGTGTCATGAATATTACATACGACTTCGAGTTTTTCTGATGAACTTAACATTTTCAAAGTACTTATACGGTATATCAAAATTCATTTTCATGTTTCATAATTTAAAATGTATTAACTTACCTATAGTAACATTTCTATCTGTAGAACACAAAACAAACAATACGACATTTAAAAGGAACAATCCACATATCATCATTGTCATATTTGACAACTTCTTTGAATCAAACAGTGTTTCGACATAAACAATGAGAATGACAAATTTATGAGAAGAAAAAAAAACATCTGCTTTTAATGATCACTTTGCATGTTTGCAAGACTTCATTGTTCAGTATAGTATTTCAATCTCCTCTCAGGTTTCCTGTTAGTGAAAACTTATTGTGACTATAATGTTTTGCATTTAGCACTTTTCAAGAGGAACTATGGTGATTTGTTTTCTGTGTTTTTTCTTTGATTATATTTTCAAATTGGTAAACAACTCTATAAAAGAAGCAAAAGATACTTCAGAAATATTTTAGTTCTAATGATATGTTCATGCTTAATTGTGTGTATTATTCAACTTGAAAATTTGTTTACACTGGTATTTAAACACGAACAGATGAGTCGATCTCGAACTTACAAATTGAATGTAATAGCAATAGAACAATAATAAGAGACGAAACGACAGAGTATACAAATTTATCATGGACAACTTAAAATTGGGCAGAATAGCATATGTCCAAGAAGTTAAACTGTATCCTTCTTCACATGTGATATTCCGAAGAAGTTTGACATATTCGTAACAATTCATATTCAAAGTTGTCGTTCGTAATCGTTTTTCCCGTATTCTACCCAAGCAGTTAAATAATTGAAATTTTAGATATTAGTTTTTACAATAGGAACCGGGTCATTTCAATATCGTAAATAAATATATAAGTTATTCTAATATGACGTTCTTCTTAAGCTTTGGGTACAAAGCCATGTTCTTATTCGAATAGAACATGGGCTTCACGTGATTGACGTCACAATTGAAATTGCAACGTCAGATGAATTTTAAGGCGGTATGGGAGTCTAAAATAAAAATGATAGAATTTGTTCATACTTTGTCAAAATGTAGTATCTATTGATACATGTTCAAAAATATTATAAAAATGATAGGTCACCGTGCATTTTCTCAAGCTACAGGTTGTGACAAAATGACAAATTTTGTATGGATTATACAGGAAAAATCAACATGTTGTGAATAGAAACTAAACAAAATGATAGAATTGTAAAATAAATTAGGAAAAGATTGCTTTCATACAATGCTTTGAGAATATCAAAAGAAAAGATAGGCTCACTGTACGTTTTTTCCGGCTAAAAGACAAAATAGGAAAATTTCATGAAGAGTCCTTCAGAAAATGCACTGTTTTAGAGTTACCTCCCCTTAAATTGCAAATTTGAAAATATTAAAAAAAAAAAAAAAAATAATCTACACTTGTAAAAATATTAATATTTATAAGTTATACTCTTATAAATTGGTTCTTTTAATTGAAAATTTACATTAAAAATCTGCATTCCTGCATCAAATTTTGCTAACTTGATAGAAAATATGGACCTTAGATTCTCTGTTTTTTACAATCCAAGATGGCGAAAGACACCCATACCACCTTAAACAACGCCAGAGATCAAAATGGACATTTTTTTATGGTATTGCTCGCTTGGAAATTAAATATAAACATTCTAAAAGTAAGTTTAAATGTTTTTGTTCTTCTTTTGTTGATTAACTGTTGATTTTTATCACGTTTTTCTTCATCAAACAAAATGGCGAAATTTTGAGCGTGTTCTATAGGTCCGCTTCGAAGTACAAAAGTTCAAAATATTCCTATTAGAATCGAAATAATTATATCATGCCATGCTCTATGCTCATTTTAACATTGGTAGGCATTATATTTGTAAACATTTAATACCTCGCTAACGTTTCGTATTAAGATATTAACAAATATAATGCCTACCCATGTTAAAATGAGCACAGAGCATGTCATGAAACAATTATTTCTTAATTTGTGTAAATTTACATATTTTTCTTGTTTCGTGTCTCTTTGGATTGCTGTAAAATTGAATTGGTCTTCTGTTATTCAATACATATAGTTGATAAAAGTAGCATTAGATCGGCAACTTGTTTATTTGTCTAGAAACTTCGAATGTTCACATATACTTCCTGACACTAGATCAGTCCGTCTAGGAACGTCAATGATTTACATATACCGCAACATATATATTAAAAAAAATGAGGATATGGTACGATTGCCTATGAGACAACTCTCCATAAGAGACAAAATAATTGTATGGACACATCGATATTTTACATGTTCTTCCTCACACTAGATCGGTAAACTACCAGTCCCTCTCGGCACATCGATATTTAATGCATACTTGCTAACACTAAAACGACACAGTCAGTCCGTCTAGGAACGTCAATAGTTTACGTTTACCGCAACTTATATATTAAAAAAAACGAAGATGTGGTATAATTTCCAATGAGACAATTCTCCACAAGAAACAAATAACTGTTTGTATGGACACATCGATATTTTACATATACTTCCTGACACTAGATCGGTAAACTGTCAGTCCCTCTCGGCACATCGCTTTTTAATGCATACTTTCTTACACTAACACGGCACAGTCAGTCCGTCTTGTAACGTCAATAGTTTACTCATACGGCAACATATGTATAAAAAAAAGATGTGGTATGATTGCCAATGAGACAACTCTTCACAAGAGACCAACTGTCAGTCAGCTGAACATCGATATTTTACACATACCTTTTGTTGCAAGATCATATAACGTCCGTGGTGGTGAAATCGAACCACTGACCTTAATGTGTGTGGACTTTTTGAAAAACAAGTTGGATTGGAAAGAAGTATATTCGACACTTTTTTGGCCAACGGAATTCGAAAATATAAAATTATCATGTACTATTACTTAACATTGTTTAAGTGTTATCTAGATAGCATATACATAGTCAATCAGCCATCACTATTCATAATTATTTTACAATTTTACATCACATAGTTGGACTAGGTCTTCAAACTGTTTGCATTAAAGGAATATCAACAGACAATGCTCAACTAGCCTTATTTTCCTAAGGAGTAGGTTCAGTAAGACCCCTTTTTGGCTCCAAAATATAGCAGTTTTAGAAAATTGTTAAAATGTAAAATTTTAGTTATTTATTTGATAGTAGAATGCTACTGCTACAAACAAATGGGCGGGTTTTGACAAAACAATGTATATATATCGGATACTAGCACCATAAAGTCATGAAATGTTTACAATTCTAGCATTTCAGTTAAAAAGACAGTGTATAAATTTAACATGGTTAAGGGAAACATTGTTCTTCTATTTCATAAGATGCTGATGTGCGGTCTTACGGTCTTGGAATATGTTAAGACCAATAAAAAGACCAGCCTCTTAATTTGCTACAGTGAACGTATTGGGTAGAAAAAGAAACAACTGTTCCTTTTTATTATATGGAAATGCTTTTATCACGACGCGAATTCGTGATGAAAAATATGTCTTAGTAACATTCGATATAGTAACATTATTTTCCTATTTTTGCGTGTTAATCCTTTAACATGATTTTCTGAAAGAAAATGTACGAAAAAGATTCGGTTGTAAGTTAATGGATAATTTTCAATTAAATCAAACAAGCCAATACTCCCATCATCTTAATGCAATAGTTTTCCCTTAAAATATGTAAACGATCATTAATCGGCTCTTACTTCATTGACAATAGTCTTCCTTATTGACTTTCTATTTTATTAATTTCTTTTAACAAACCAGTCAAGAATTTCAAAAAATGTAAATGCAACAGTGTTTTTTGCGAAAATGAAATTATGATTTGGCTCTTAGGTAGTTAACGTTTATTGAAAAAACACAGTAGTACGTGTTGATCCACATGAGACAATACATACATTTTCCTAAACTTACATGTACCACTTTCAAAATAAGAACATAGACAAAACAGTTAGGTGTGATATACGTTATTTTTTGTTGTTAAGAAATTGAACATGTTGAAGTCTAAACTAGACTGTACAATCGTATTACTACCATCTTCGTTCTCTTATGTGTTTCCCTCGGTTTTAGTTTGAATCCCGGATTTGAATTTTCCTCAATCGATTTATGAATTTTGAACTGTTGTATTTTTTTAAACTAAGCCGAAGCTTGTGAATTGTACTGATGACCATTGTCATTGTGAATCAATGTTGAGAAAAACTTGGAAAGCCTGTTCGAATATTTCTCAAACTTATACTTACAAAAAAAACATGTATATTAAAAATATACACACTGCAATTACTTACAAATATTTGACATCAATATAGTGTACCCTTCATTCAATCAGAGGTTTCCAATGTCAATCTACTCATCTATGTCAATGTACACAAAATACCAAATTGAAGCCAAACAATAGCAGATATATAACTTATTTTTGTCATACTCTGACATTAACTACGAAATAATTTTTATTCTACAATTAATGCAATCCTTATTTATTATCAAACTGTGTTCTATATAGAATATTCGTCTTTCTCCGTTTCTTCTACAAACATGGATCAATTAAATTTCCAACCCTACCCTGTCGTCTGATTGCTAGAATCAGAATAAATCAAGTGAATTTAATCTATAAAAACAATAATCAGCTGCAAAGTTCATCAAACTTTAAAAAACCAGCAAAAGACACAATTTATTCGAAATGATTCAAGACATGATTAGCTAGATGAACGATATATGCTTCCGATACATATATATCATGTATATTATATGATCAAAATAAATGCATATATTTTTATTCTCATTACTTTTGTTTGTAAATTTGCATTAGCTACATTTTGTTTTGTCATATTACATTTTTTAAATTGATTATACACTCTGTTTCACATATTTTTTTACAAATGCCCGGATACAATTTTACCTGTAGACAAATTAGGTAAACAATTAGAGATTACGGGGGATGGCACCATTTGATGATGTAATATGTTCAGTAGCTCGTTTTAAAAATGAAACTAATGTACGACAGTTTTAAAGAGGGTCTTAAATTTCATTAATCATTTTAAAATTCGTTTACTTTGTGTCCTATTTCATATATCAATTGTCCTCTTATCAAAATAACTCTCTAATATTTATAAAATACCCCAAAATTCTCTATGCGGATCGCTTTTTGTCAATTATTCGGCTAGTTTTGTATATTGTTACCAGCGATGTCTGCCTAATAAGGACCCTCGTGTTTATATGTATGTAGAAAACAATTAAACAATAAATAAATGAGATGCATTACGTTGTTTTACAACTATGTTGTTCCTTTTATGACTTTAATTATTTTAATTTACACTGTGAAGATGAATGTCGACTACGGTACAATTCACGACATCAATTAATAATCATGTTGACATGTTCATTTATTTCTGTTTCGTAAAGTATTTAATTCAGTTAATGTAAGAAATTTCATCATAATTTACATAGGGATTGTTTGAAATTTTAAAATTGAACAGGTATGTTTTGTTTTTTCGAACTAATATTAATCATTACATTTATTTATTTATTTTTGTTATATTTTTATATGTTTGAATATGACTGTTGTTTTACATTCCTCAGATGAGTTTCAGCTATCGACTTTTTAATTTGATAAGGGACTTCCCGTTTTTAATTTTCCCTGGAGTTGTTTATCTTTTGTTACTTAACCTTTCAAAATGTTTGTCTAAATGAATATAAGTAATCAAGCGTACACTAATTTCAGAAAGGTATGAAACGTCTACTGTTTCTGTCGTTGATATTTGCGACTACTTATATTCTGACTGTTCATGGACAAGGCGGGAATCCTGGTGCCCCACCTGGAGGTCCTGGTGCTCCCGGTGCTGGAGGAAATGACGGGGGTGGTGAACCATGCTACTGCTGCTGTAATCCATCTTCAACTGAACCCTCGTGCTGTTACCCGGATTGTTGTTTGTAGAAAGTATGATTAAAATTATTTTTTGTCTCTGTAGTATATTTTATTTTAAATATTGTATCTCTTAAATCATATGTTTGATAATAATTGTCTGGCTATTTAATGAAAATTTGTATTAGGTCATGTTACTACCATAATATTGTCATAGTTATAACACTTGACGAACGATCAGCAACTTTACTCAGATACTTTGTAAAATACCGTTTCAATTAACATAGCATTTTGACACGGCTGTTGTTTACATTCTGATTCAATGACACGTTCTCCATGACACTTTGACATGTTATCAATCCAGTTATCATTTTGTTCCAGTACATGTAATATCTAATCGTCCATGCAATACTCTCTGAGTTGTATTATGTACACACAGGTCGAGTTAGCCGGACAAGACATGTTCCTCACATGCAGAATTTCAGAAACGAATATCAATAATAGGCATTTATAAAACAACTCCTGATAACCTTTCAGCCACAAAGATATTAACCCTGTATGATTGAAAGTTTTACCAAACTTTAAAAGCTAATCAGCAGATATATTCTAAACGAACGAACATCGATAGTATTTTCAAAACTGATCGTCGCTGGTAGAACAACAGATATTGA
Organism: Mytilus trossulus; assembly: GCF_036588685.1. Lineage (NCBI taxonomy): Eukaryota > Metazoa > Mollusca > Bivalvia > Mytilida > Mytilidae > Mytilus > Mytilus trossulus. The sequence goes on along the minus strand of NC_086383.1, from coordinate 11,769,204 downwards.
GTGATGTTACTGCTGTCAAATATTTAATTTTTTTTGATTACACAGAATAAGACGGATGTTATAAGTAGAAATATTATACATAATTATTTTTAGATTAGTGGAGTCATTATCAATGAAATTTGTTGTATTAAACAGAATTTTTATAATTGTGAGTAGAATAACTTTGAAACTTTATTTTTGTTCTTTCAGTGGAAAGATGTGTTACTAAGCCATGCAACAACATAGATGAATGTGATTTCAATGTTTTAATATTGATGTTAAAAGCAGAACATTTTATTTGAATGTAATAATGATACCTTTTGTAACTCGTTTAATACCAAAGTGATATTTGTTGAATGGTGTATAAAAATATACAGATACACCGAGTGCTGCATGCTTTTTACTATATGATCTGACTTTAATTATGAGTCCATTTTTGGTTAAATCTCTTTTCAACTTTTTTGGTCCTCAACCATCCTCGCCTTCCTGTATTTTTTTTGGAGCATTCCTGATGACAATCATCAAGAAAGGCACTTCAAACGTACCCAATCATAATATTTTGCTTTCATTTTGTGATATGGAATTAAAGTAAACTAAACGGTAAATATAGCGGATGTTTCGTGACAAACGTACAGTTTCCAAATAGTTTTCACTAAGTATAGGGTGATGTAATATGATTTCCATTGACACTTTACGATGTGTAAAATAGTTATCAAAGGTACCAGGATTATAATTTAGTACGTCTAAAGACCCAGTAGAATTAGAGCGTACACATAAATAACAATGTGCTGCTTACGTGTATGTCATACAAGGTATATTACTCCCAAGTGATACGATATTCACGTGCTTGCATTTCCTATCATGACTTTCTTGATAGAGGATTGTTGCTCACAAGGGAGCTATTAAACGAAGAGTTAAAATGGCGAAGTTGAAATTATCTCTTTGTAAATTTTACGGACGTCATCACGAGTTGGTTGACCGTTACGGAATAACCGTTTCACAAATGATATAGGATCATTTTATGAATGTAACCTACAGAGTAAGACTATTGACTGCATTTTTCATCACATAAGCAACATGACGGGATCCACATGTGGAGCAGTATCTGCTTATCCTTCAAGTGCACCTGAAATCACCTCAAATAAATTTTTATTTGTTTATAAAAACACGAATTAAGACATTTTGGTAGGTTGTGTAGTTTATTGTTCCACGGAAATAACCGAAGATTGGACAACATGTGACGCCATGTTTCGTCTGCTTCATTTTTCCATTATCAGTGACAGCGAAGGCAAATTTCCTCAGTAATAACAGTTTATTCATTTAAAATTCACAATATCATAATAAGAGATAACATATATGCGAAAAAATACCGCACAGCCTTTGGAACACAGGAAAACCCTCTGCAAGTAATGAATTTCGGGTAAAACGTAGCCACGTGCGTACCGAAGTCACCGCAAAATATTCAGTTCGTTGATTGTGGCCATTATCAGGAAGCAGTAGAAGTAGAAGAAGAAAAGTTGTAAGCAAAAAATTAATAATCAAATAATTCAACAAAACAATCTTCGAAATCTGTAAAATTCCTTGGCAAACTCTCAACATATGTTTTCATTTATTATGTCATATGTCAGATATCCACCTTATACAGTCCCCGGAGATGGAAACTGTTTTTTTTTCCTCTCTCTCTCTTACTTTAATCATATAAGTAGACTGGAATCTGAGTAGTACATTAAGGTACATATTGTATATATTGTATGCTCCCATATTGTCCCAATTCGATTTTATGGGAAGATGGAGTTCATATATTAACCCATGATAATACCATGACTTTGATAGGTATATACAGGGCATGTAAGTTGGAAGTGCACGGGCTGCATCCTTTGAAATTCAAGTAGTCGTCTGTATATTTTATGTGTCAGTTTAAACCTGATCAAAACATTTTAACTCTACCGAGTACTTTATCACTTTATAACAGGTGCACTTTTCAACCTATTAAACAATAACCACTTACTGTTATATAACATCACAGTACAAAAATTGCACTTAGTACTCTATTTTTACCTATTTAACAAAAAAAAGCTGCGGAAATCTAACAAGTTTTCTGTTTGTTTTCTTCATGTGGTGAAGTTTTCCAATTATCATCTTTTTAAAATGAGCAAATGCAATTTGTTGACAGCATCCATTTCTTAAAAATAATAGTTGTAGCATTGCAAAATGTCAAATAATTGAAGAGATAAAACAAAACATATGTTTATATTTCGATTTTAAGGATGTGAAATTACAAATGTTATGATGTATAAAATTTGGGCACTGACCTCATTACAGAATCATGCCTTCGTGGATTGTGCGGAGGTCAGTTCAATGAAATTAACGGTACCAATCTTCTTGCACCAGATGCTCATTTCGACAATACATGTCTCTTCAGTGATGTTCGTGGCCAAAATATTTGAAATCCAAAGCTTATATAAAAGATGAAGAGCTATAATCCAAAAATGTCCAAAAAGGATAGCCAAATCCGTGAAAGGAATCAGAGCTTTGCATGAGGGAGATACATTCCTTAATTTATAATAATTTCTAACATTTTGTAACAGCAAATTTTAATAAAACAAAAAATCCGTATTTTCATGCCAGTACCGAAGTACTGGCTACTAGGCTGGTGGTACCCTCGGGGACGTATAGTTCAAACGTACTTTTCTGTGATTCTACATGGACTAAAATTTAATATGGTGTAACCAATTGTAAACAAGGATAGTCTACAAAATAAGCACACAATGGACTTTTGTCTGGTTCATAGAAAAAGTGTTTGGAAAATGTCAATATAGGTGTAATTTGGGTACTCTCATGTTAGCAACTTCAAAACTCAACTACAAATTGATTTTCATGACCGAAATTAAATAAAATACAAACCAAAAGGCAAATAAATGTTTCTCCACGCACAGCCTTATAGGACCGCAGATATATAATTAGCAAATAAAAAACACCATTTTTTTTTTTTGGTCAGTTGAAATAAAAAATATCTTGATTTTGAACTTTATTTTGCCGTCGTAAAACTTTAAAAGTAAGGTAACAATAAGGATATGTACAATAAATGACATAAAACTGACTTTAGGATACGATTAACATTATTTATGTATGTGAATATCCCACGTCAGGAGCCTGTTATACAGTTGGTGTCGTTTGTTTATGTGTTAAATATTGTTTTATCGTTCATGTTATATACAAATAAGGCCGTTTGTTTTCTCGTTTGAATTGTTTTACATTATCATATCGGGGCCATTTATAGCTGTCTATGCGGTATGGGCTTTGCTTATAGTTGAAGGCAATGCAATGACCTATACTTGTTGATTTCTGTGTCATTTTGGTCTCTCGTGAACAGTTGCCTCATTGGCAATCATATCATTTTCTTTTTATATTTGACTTAGTTCATGAATTTGATTTGAAACCCACAAACTGAAGATGATCAAGAATATGAATGTGTTTTTGTTCTAGTCAGATTTATTTCACCAAAGCCCTTCAGTGTTGTTAATGAAAATTGTTGTTTGTTAAAATTTAACATTAGTGTTAAGGCTCATCATAACAAATTGACAAATACCGTATAGCGGGTTATTTTCGCGGGTTTAAAATTTCGCGATTTTCATTGAATAAGGTATACGAAATATTTTGGCGGTTATTATTTTGGCGGATTCAACATTTGTAACATTACCTTTGCATGTACACTTTTAAATTGGCGGAATTTATTTTGGCGATTTTGTTCTTTCCGCGAAAATAAGCGATAATTTACACCCCGCGAAAAAAAACCGCTATACGGTAGGTCGTATTTTCCACCTAAGAAACTACTCTGTGTACAGACAAACCTGTGCAGTTCGGAGTCTAGATATATAAAAGTTAAATTATTTTGCATATCGTTTTTTTTACTTGTTTCAGAATATTCTTTCTATCATCTGCTTCTTTTCATCAAATTGAAATTTTTTTTTATATAAAAGAAATATACCATCCTCATCCTGCATTTTGAAGTTCAATGATCATTCCCTAAACATTTACTATCTTAACTTATTTTGTTATTTTAGACGAAAATATATATGTTAATGTAGCCTATGAAATAGGAACTTCATTCTGAACATGCATGCAATATTTTTCACTGGACGTTAACAGAGACATACAATACAAAGTTGCCAATCTCTGTAAATGGGTCTCCGACGTTAAGCAACCAGCAACCAACAACAAATCAATATATAGGACATTGTCTTGCTATAAAGCTGGCATTTACGGTAGCGCCTTCCTAATATTACACCGAATTGTTAATCTTTTTTAATGATTGAATCAGGAGGCCAGTGTGTCACGACCATGTTTAACTTATGTTCTTATCTGTCAGAGATTACATGCATGTGGAGACGTCAAGGATATTAGGTATATCTTCAAAGCCTTTGACAGGTAGAATTGTGCCGCAGTCGGACAGCAGAAGATGAATTGTGGTACATATCGCGGATTTCGTAAGACCTCTTGACTTAATAATTTTATTACATGTTATATGTATTTAAAACGAAACATTATTTTGGAAAACAACATCAAACATTGTTGTCTTCTATCCTTAATTATCATTTCCGATTCCGTTCTATTTGAATGTAAATTGTTTATAACGTCAGAAGTCTCTTAGTTTTCCATGTTTAGTTTTTAGTTTTTGGTAAATTGTTTTATTTTCTAATGATATTTATAAGAAGATGTGATATGAGTGCCAATAAAACAACTCTCCAGCACAGTAACATTTCATAAAAGTAAACCATTATAGGTCAAGTTGTTAATTGTTGTTTGCCTGTTTGTCTTTTTCTTTTTTGGCCATTGTGGTGTCCGTTTATTTTTATTTTTTAAATGTGAGATTGTGAATATTTTACTGTGCACATTCAATCTTTAATCATAACTGTGATCATTGAAATCTAACTTTGAACTAAGAGATGCATTGAAAATATGTTCCCTGCTAATTTACTTCGTATATAATAAAATAAACAATATATAACAATATAAACAAGACGAAAATACGTAATATGGATTGAAAAAAGAAATACTGTACCAAGCTGACATTTCGAACAAATTATACGAAACTATCCTTATTGAGACTCAATTAGTCCTGTCACAACTTTCATACTGTTTAACTTATTATAAGCTTCCTCAGTCAGCGCACCCTATGGTCGTTTTAACATATAGAATCCTGTAAAAAAATGATGTACGAGTATCAAAAAAGTATAAATCTCGGATATATCGATAACTTTCTACAATAATGCAAATTAGTAGTGTATAATTCTGCCATAAGAAAATATTACAATAGAGGTATCGACAAAAATATCCCGTGAACATCCTGGTAAACATCCTGTATGTTATAGATAATGCATATTTTAAGATATTTCTTGTCGTAGAACACACCGAGGGATGTCAGGATTGATCAAATGGAAGACCGACCGGAGGGAGGTCTTTCTTTGAACAATCCTGATATCCCGAGGTGTGCTCTACGACAGGAAAAACCTTAAAATATGTATTATCTGACTTATATACCGTCAAAAAATATTACTTTTATAAAGATTTGTAAAATTTAGTATCCCATTTTACGGACAACACTTAAGTGGGATATTCCTTTCTAAAGCGTTCAGGTTTCAATACGCCCAGCGGCTCATTTAGAATGTGAAATAAAACTCACTAAATAATTCAGATATAAACCTTTTAAAAATTATTATCCATGCACAATAAAAATATTACTGTAACTGCATGAAGTAAGACACAAATGTATTGCTACCATCCGATAACGGTGTATGAGAAATACAAGACACTTTGTAAGTAATTTATTGTACCACTTAGCTTATGCAAAAGGGGGAGGGGGTAAGTTTTTTTCTATTTGTTATGTTATTTCTATTGCGGAAAAGTGGTTATTTTTTTAACAATTTTACTTGAATCGAATGAAAAATTCAGAAAGATTGCCTTTTGACTAGCATTACATTTTTATTAAAAGATAATCAGGATATAATTATATACCATCCGCAACCGACCCTTTCGTGAGTTACATGTACGTAAATGTTATTCAATAAAATATAAGATTATCTTATTAGTTGATCATTTGATAGAGTAAAAGGTATACATAAATTTTAAAAAGTTAACAACTGACACGAAGACAAAAATAAATACATTTAGGTCACAGTATGATTTCCTATTCAGTATGTATCGTTCTGAACATGCATGATATATTTGCCACTGGACGTTAAGCAAGCAACCAAAAATCAATCAACCTATACAGTTTGACTCAATAAGATTTTCAAAATCTTACACACGAATATGTTTAATCTGGATTTATTTTATGAAAGTCTGCATTTAAATTCCACTGACATATATGATATTATTTCTTTATTGTAGCGATACATTAACAAAACTTCACGTACTTAACGTTATTTGTTTCTAAAATCAAAATGCGGGACTAAAGTGACGGTTTCTTTTACACATAGCATCGATTGAACTTTAAAAATAAATTTCCCTAATCGGCAACAAAAAACTATTAGACGAATAAAGTTTTGAAGTAAATCATAGATTGCATGTTTATCAATAAACATAATGACCTCACACAGGTCATTATTTTATGCCTTGGAGCATTTATCATTGAAACATGGTATCGTCCGGGTAGATTCTGAAAAAGAATGACCTGTCGTTCTGAAAGAAAATAACTCCATATAGGTATATAAGTTTAATTAAAATCCATTTCTTTTGGAAACGTGCACAGTAGTGTAAAAATAATAACAGATGAACTAACAGTCTTTGATAAGATGTGCTGTTTAACTTTTACGCTTCCTCAACCAAATGTTTATACATAAGAAATCTGTATTTAAGATGCTGTACTAGAGCCTTTCCTTTTTAAACTTCTGATATTAACAACATCAATAACAGTTGTCTGTAAGTATAACTAGTGAACTCATGTATTGATATAAATCTGAAATAAGTGCTAGGAATTTCGTATACATGAAAAAACAGCAAATTCACGCATATGAAACTGTTTGCAGATGTGAATAAAGCGTAACATGGATTACCCTCCAATTACACAGCAACATGTGTACCAACTTCGAAAATATATACAATATTTGGATGGCATATTACTGGTTTTAACAAAAAGCTCCTTTGTTTTTTAAATGTATCTTCATCAGGAATATCAAAGTAATGAGTGATGTGTACAACATTACATGTCAAAATTGTTCTATATTCCCTTGTTGTTTGTTGTTTGAAGAATATGTTAATATTCATAAAATATGGAATGAAAAAAGTGAAATAAAAAACATACCGAACACAAAATAAACATCTATCGGGAAACGTTTTCTCGGCAAATGCAAAATCTAAAGATCAAACATATTGAACATATTGAACGGATTGATAACAAATGTCATATTCATGACTTGAACCAGTGAATGGGATGATTAAGAAAGAAATCGTATTATCAAGTTTAAATCGATACATGTCATTTTAAAATTGTGAGAGTTATTATCCATCTTTGCAGATTGTGGTCAGAGTTGTCTTTCCTGTAGTGGTATAAACGATGTTAACAAGTGTGGGAACTTTGAAAAATGCGAAAATGATAAGGTAACGTACATGGTTTTATGGGGTTAATTTGTTACAGACCGAAAAAATCTATATTTTGAAGAATCGACATTGACGATAAATGTTTAGATAACACGGTAATCGAAGGTAAATTAAAACAATTCGAAAATATCGTCATAGTGCAATTATTGAAAACGGCTCAATATTCTTGTTCTACCTATCTGCATTTTCATGATTTTTTTTCTCAAAGGTTTGTTACTTGCACAGATTCAGAACAGACGACGGTGAAACAAAATACGACGCAGGTTGCACATTTCCTGAGGTAATTATATTCTAATTTTGAAAAGGTCATAATGTAAATCACTACGGTAAATACTATTCTGTTTACTCAATTGTCCTTAAAATGTGAAACCTCAGTTCTTGCTTTGGTCTTACTCATTCGAATTGAAGGACGATATACGTCAGTATTATTTTGCTTTTGTCTTTCTGTCTTTTGTATTATGGTATTGACACATGCCTAATGAAGTCCAACCTGTACCTCCATTAACATTGTTTAATGTTAAAGTAATCTAAGCTACTAATATTTTGCACCAGTTTTGTAATTCACGTTTTTACTATTAACATAACATTGTCAATAAGTTTATTGATTATTGTATTCGTTGTTTTTATTAAAGTTTTGTAGTAAAACAACATCAACTGGTGTCATTTTTGGTAAAAGAGAAACAGGACGAAGCCATATTTTATGTCAAAGGTGCTGCAATGATACCCGTCTTTGTAATGGAGATACACTGTGTAATGATTCTGCAGGTTAGAGTATTGTTTTGTCTTCAACCTAACAAGTGTACTACTTATTCTTATTTGTTGGTGATATGCGCTTTGTCAAAATACAACTGTATTCAGTGTAGTCAAATGTCACCGGTTATGATACCAGTCACATGTAAATTATAATGATATGTAGAAGAGCCTGTCTCTGATTTGAAGGGCGTGCTTTGACCTATATTGGTATTTTTTTACAAATTAACATTGGATAGAGAATTAACTCATTGGCACTCATACCACATCTTCTAAAATATATACAAAAATTTGCTCAGCACATTTACAGATCTAGCATTGTTTGTTAGATGTTAAGACGAGTTTTATATACATGATCTACACAGCCATGTATCACTATCACTGCTGGTGATACGATGGATAAATCTGCTGTAGAGTTGCCACTGGCTCAGACGTACTCATATATATATATATATATATATATATATAAACGAGTCTAAATTGAAAACTACGTTCAAACCTATGACTGCGTATATATATATATATATATCATCACTGAAGAGACATTTATTGTCGAAATCCGGATATGGTGTACTAAAGAAATATTGACACCGAATGTTTGTGGCACAACATCCTGTCCACAAGTTAACAATTTTTTTTTTCTGTGACGTATCAAATTTATAATAAGATCCATTTTGTTACAACCTGTGATCAATTTTATTTTGCAATCGCCAATGGCAGTCAGCAGGGTTAAAGAACATCAGTTGTTCGACCTGTTAGTCAAATGCGTTTTGTTTAAATATACTTTTTCACTCTTTTGGAAAATGTTGTTTGTGCTGTTTTTAGACCCTTCTACAACGAAATTTGTTTGACATGCACACGTATAAAAATTGCGGTTTTTATCCAACGCAGTCATAGGTTTGAACGTAGTTATCAATTTAGACTCGTTTATATTTTTTGTTTGGGCATGTATCATATTTTCCCTCCGGTTTATATGATCCGTTCATCCTATATATTGACTCTTAAAATTCAAGAGTTAATCTAAAAATGAGGGTACTTTCTCTAAAAATGAGGGTGCTTTTTATATGGCCTTCCAAATACCGTTTCGATCCCTAACATCACTGAAGAGACATTTATTGTCGAAATCCGGATATGGTGTACTAAAGAAATATTGACACCGAATGTTTGTGGCACAACATCCTGTCCACAAGTTAACAATTTTTTTTTTCTGTGACGTATTAAATTTATAATAAGATCCATTTTGTTACAACCTGTGATCAATTTTATTTTGCAATCGCCAATGGCAGTCAGCAGGGTTAAAGAACATCAGTTGTTCGACCTGTTAGTCAAATGCGTTTTGTTTAAATATACTTTTTCACTCTTTTGGAAAATGTTGTTTGTGCTGTTTTTAGACCCTTCTACAACGAAATTTGTTTGACATGCACACGTATAAAAATTGCGGTTTTTATCCAACGCAGTCATAGGTTTGAACGTAGTTATCAATTTAGACTCGTTTATATTTTTTGTTTGGGCATGTATCATATTTTCCCTCCGGTTTATATGATCCGTTCATCCTATATATTGACTCTTAAAATTCAAGAGTTAATCTAAAAATGAGGGTACTTTCTCTAAAAATGAGGGTGCTTTTTATATTGCCTTCCAAATACCGTTTCGATCCCTAACATCACTGAAGAGACATTTATTGTCGAAATCCGGATATGGTGTACTAAAGAAATATTGACACCGAATGTTTGTGGCACAACATCCTGTCCACAAGTTAACAAATTTTTTTTTCTGTGACGTATTAAATTTATAATAAGATCCATTTTGTTACAACCTGTGATCAATTTTATTTTGCAATCGCCAATGGCAGTCAGCAGGGTTAAAGAACATCAGTTGTTCGACCTGTTAGTCAAATGCGTTTTGTTTAAATATACTTTTTCACTCTTTTGGAAAATGTTGTTTGTGCTGTTTTTAGACCCTTCTACAACGAAATTTGTTTGACATGCACACGTATAAAAATTGCGGTTTTTATCCAACGCAGTCATAGGTTTGAACGTAGTTATCAATTTAGACTCGTTTATATTTTTTGTTTGGGCATGTATCATATTTTCCCTCCGGTTTATATGATCCGTTCATCCTATATATTGACTCTTAAAATTCAAGAGTTAATCTAAAAATGAGGGTACTTTCTCTAAAAATGAGGGTGCTTTTTATATGGCCTTCCAAATACCGTTTCGATCCCTAACATCACTGAAGAGACATTTATTGTCGAAATCCGGATATGGTGTACTAAAGAAATATTGACACCGAATGTTTGTGGCACAACATCCTGTCCACAAGTTAACAATTTTTTTTTTCTGTGACGTATTAAATTTATAATAAGATCCATTTTGTTACAACCTGTGATCAATTTTATTTTGCAATCGCCAATGGCAGTCAGCAGGGTTAAAGAACATCAGTTGTTCGACCTGTTAGTCAAATGCGTTTTGTTTAAATATACTTTTTCACTCTTTTGGAAAATGTTGTTTGTGCTGTTTTTAGACCCTTCTACAACGAAATTTGTTTGACATGCACACGTATAAAAATTGCGGTTTTTATCCAACGCAGTCATAGGTTTGAACGTAGTTATCAATTTAGACTCGTTTATATTTTTTGTTTGGGCATGTATCATATTTTCCCTCCGGTTTATATGATCCGTTCATCCTATATATTGACCCTTAAAATTCAAGAGTTAATCTAAAAATGAGGGTACTTTCTCTAAAAATGAGGGTGCTTTTTATATGGCCTTCCAAATACCGTTTCGATCCCTAACATCACTGAAGAGACATTTATTGTCGAAATCCGGATATGGTGTACTAAAGAAATATTGACACCGAATGTTTGTGGCACAACATCCTGTCCACAAGTTAACAATTTTTTTTTTCTTTGACGTATTAAATTTATAATAAGATCCATTTTGTTACAACCTGTGATCAATTTTATTTTGCAATCGCCAATGGCAGTCAGCAGGGTTAAAGAACATCAGTTGTTCGACCTGTTAGTCAAATGCGTTTTGTTTAAATATACTTTTTCACTCTTTTGGAAAATGTTGTTTGTGCTGTTTTTAGACCCTTCTACAACGAAATTTGTTTGACATGCACACGTATAAAAATTGCGGTTTTTATCCAACGCAGTCATAGGTTTGAACGTAGTTATCAATTTAGACTCGTTTATATTTTTTGTTTGGGCATGTATCATATTTTCCCTCCGGTTTATATGATCCGTTCATCCTATATATTGACTCTTAAAATTCAAGAGTTAATCTAAAAATGAGGGTACTTTCTCTAAAAATGAGGGTGCTTTTTATATGGCCTTCCAAATACCGTTTCGATCCCTAACATCACTGAAGAGACATTTATTGTCGAAATCCGGATATGGTGTACTAAAGAAATATTGACACCGAATGTTTGTGGCACAACATCCTGTCCACAAGTTAACAATTTTTTTTTTCTGTGACGTATTAAATTTATAATAAGATCCATTTTGTTACAACCTGTGATCAATTTTATTTTGCAATCGACAATGGCAGTCAGCAGGGTTAAAGAACATCAGTTGTTCGACCTGTTAGTCAAATGCGTTTTGTTTAAATATACTTTTTCACTCTTTTGGAAAATGTTGTTTGTGCTGTTTTTAGACCCTTCTACAACGAAATTTGTTTGACATGCACACGTATAAAAATTGCGGTTTTTATCCAACGCAGTCATAGGTTTGAACGTAGTTATCAATTTAGACTCGTTTATATTTTTTGTTTGGGCATGTATCATATTTTCCCTCCGGTTTATATGATCCGTTCATCCTATATATTGACTCTTAAAATTCAAGAGTTAATCTAAAAATGAGGGTACTTTCTCTAAAAATGAGGGTGCTTTTTATATGGCCTTCCAAATACCGTTTCGATCCCTAACATCACTGAAGAGACATTTATTGTCGAAATCCGGATATGGTGTACTAAAGAAATATTGACACCGAATGTTTGTGGCACAACATCCTGTCCACAAGTTAACAATTTTTTTTTTCTGTGACGTATTAAATTTATAATAAGATCCATTTTGTTACAACCTGTGATCAATTTTATTTTGCAATCGCCAATGGCAGTCAGCAGGGTTAAAGAACATCAGTTGTTCGACCTGTTAGTCAAATGCGTTTTGTTTAAATATACTTTTTCACTCTTTTGGAAAATGTTGTTTGTGCTGTTTTTAGACCCTTCTACAACGAAATTTGTTTGACATGCACACGTATAAAAATTGCGGTTTTTATCCAACGCAGTCATAGGTTTGAACGTAGTTATCAATTTAGACTCGTTTATATTTTTTGTTTGGGCATGTATCATATTTTCCCTCCGGTTTATATGATCCGTTCATCCTATATATTGACTCTTAAAATTCAAGAGTTAATCTAAAAATGAGGGTACTTTCTCTAAAAATGAGGGTGCTTTTTATATGGCCTTCCAAATACCGTTTCGATCCCTAACATCACTGAAGAGACATTTATTGTCGAAATCCGGATATGGTGTACTAAAGAAATATTGACACCGAATGTTTGTGGCACAACATCCTGTCCACAAGTTAACAATTTTTTTTTTCTGTGACGTATTAAATTTATAATAAGATCCATTTTGATACAACCTGTGATCAATTTTATTTTGCAATCGCCAATGGCAGTCAGCAGGGTTAAAGAACATCAGTTGTTCGACCTGTTAGTCAAATGCGTTTTGTTTAAATATACTTTTTCACTCTTTTGGAAAATGTTGTTTGTGCTGTTTTTAGACCCTTCTACAACGAAATTTGTTTGACATGCACACGTATAAAAATTGCGGTTTTTATCCAACGCAGTCATAGGTTTGAACGTAGTTATCAATTTAGACTCGTTTATATTTTTTGTTTGGGCATGTATCATATTTTCCCTCCGGTTTATATGATCCGTTCATCCTATATATTGACTCTTAAAATTCAAGAGTTAATCTAAAAATGAGGGTACTTTCTCTAAAAATGAGGGTGCTTTTTATATGGCCTTCCAAATACCGTTTCGATCCCTAACATCACTGAAGAGACATTTATTGTCGAAATCCGGATATGGTGTACTAAAGAAATATTGACACCGAATGTTTGTGGCACAACATCCTGTCCACAAGTTAACAAATTTTTTTTTCTGTGACGTATTAAATTTATAATAAGATCCATTTTGTTACAACCTGTGATCAATTTTATTTTGCAATCGCCAATGGCAGTCAGCAGGGTTAAAGAACATCAGTTGTTCGACCTGTTAGTCAAATGCGTTTTGTTTAAATATACTTTTTCACTCTTTTGGAAAATGTTGTTTGTGCTGTTTTTAGACCCTTCTACAACGAAATTTGTTTGACATGCACACGTATAAAAATTGCGGTTTTTATCCAACGCAGTCATAGGTTTGAACGTAGTTATCAATTTAGACTCGTTTATATTTTTTGTTTGGGCATGTATCATATTTTCCCTCCGGTTTATATGATCCGTTCATCCTATATATTGACTCTTAAAATTCAAGAGTTAATCTAAAAATGAGGGTACTTTCTCTAAAAATGAGGGTGCTTTTTATATGGCCTTCCAAATACCGTTTCGATCCCTAACATCACTGAAGAGACATTTATTGTCGAAATCCGGATATGGTGTACTAAAGAAATATTGACACTGAATGTTTGTGGCACAACATCCTGTCCACAAGTTAACAATTTTTTTTTTCTGTGACGTATTAAATTTATAATAAGATCCATTTTGTTACAACCTGTGATCAATTTTATTTTGCAATCGCCAATGGCAGTCAGCAGGGTTAAAGAACATCAGTTGTTCGACCTGTTAGTCAAATGCGTTTTGTTTAAATATACTTTTTCACTCTTTTGGAAAATGTTGTTTGTGCTGTTTTTAGACCCTTCTACAACGAAATTTGTTTGACATGCACACGTATAAAAATTGCGGTTTTTATCCAACGCAGTCATAGGTTTGAACGTAGTTATCAATTTAGACTCGTTTATATTTTTTGTTTGGGCATGTATCATATTTTCCCTCCGGTTTATATGATCCGTTCATCCTATATATTGACTCTTAAAATTCAAGAGTTAATCTAAAAATGAGGGTACTTTCTCTAAAAATGAGGGTGCTTTTTATATGGCCTTCCAAATACCGTTTCGATCCCTAACATCACTGAAGAGACATTTATTGTCGAAATCCGGATATGGTGTACTAAAGAAATATTGACACCGAATGTTTGTGGCACAACATCCTGTCCACAAGTTAACAATTTTTTTTTTCTGTGACGTATTAAATTTATAATAAGATCCATTTTGTTACAACCTGTGATCAATTTTATTTTGCAATCGCCAATGGCAGTCAGCAGGGTTAAAGAACATCAGTTGTTCGACCTGTTAGTCAAATGCGTTTTGTTTAAATATACTTTTTCACTCTTTTGGAAAATGTTGTTTGTGCTGTTTTTAGACCCTTCTACAACGAAATTTGTTTGACATGCACACGTATAAAAATTGCGGTTTTTATCCAACGCAGTCATAGGTTTGAACGTAGTTATCAATTTAGACTCGTTTATATTTTTTGTTTGGGCATGTATCATATTTTCCCTCCGGTTTATATGATCCGTTCATCCTATATATTGACTCTTAAAATTCAAGAGTTAATCTAAAAATGAGGGTACTTTCTCTAAAAATGAGGGTGCTTTTTATATGGCCTTCCAAATACCGTTTCGATCCCTAACATCACTGAAGAGACATTTATTGTCGAAATCCGGATATGGTGTACTAAAGAAATATTGACACCGAATGTTTGTGGCACAACATCCTGTCCACAAGTTAACAATTTTTTTTTTCTGTGACGTATTAAATTTATAATAAGATCCATTTTGTTACAACCTGTGATCAATTTTATTTTGCAATCGCCAATGGCAGTCAGCAGGGTTAAAGAACATCAGTTGTTCGACCTGTTAGTCAAATGCGTTTTGTTTAAATATACTTTTTCACTCTTTTGGAAAATGTTGTTTGTGCTGTTTTTAGACCCTTCTACAACGAAATTTGTTTGACATGCACACGTATAAAAATTGCGGTTTTTATCCAACGCAGTCATAGGTTTGAACGTAGTTATCAATTTAGACTCGTTTATATTTTTTGTTTGGGCATGTATCATATTTTCCCTCCGGTTTATATGATCCGTTCATCCTATATATTGACTCTTAAAATTCAAGAGTTAATCTAAAAATGAGGGTACTTTCTCTAAAAATGAGGGTGCTTTTTATATGGCCTTCCAAATACCGTTTCGATCCCTAACATCACTGAAGAGACATTTATTGTCGAAATCCGGATATGGTGTACTAAAGAAATATTGACACCGAATGTTTGTGGCACAACATCCTGTCCACAAGTTAACAATTTTTTTTTTCTGTGACGTATTAAATTTATAATAAGATCCATTTTGTTACAACCTGTGATCAATTTTATTTTGCAATCGCCAATGGCAGTCAGCAGGGTTAAAGAACATCAGTTGTTCGACCTGTTAGTCAAATGCGTTTTGTTTAAATATACTTTTTCACTCTTTTGGAAAATGTTGTTTGTGCTGTTTTTAGACCCTTCTACAACGAAATTTGTTTGACATGCACACGTATAAAAATTGCGGTTTTTATCCAACGCAGTCATAGGTTTGAACGTAGTTATCAATTTAGACTCGTTTATATTTTTTGTTTGGGCATGTATCATATTTTCCCTCCGGTTTATATGATCCGTTCATCCTATATATTGACTCTTAAAATTCAAGAGTTAATCTAAAAATGAGGGTACTTTCTCTAAAAATGAGGGTGCTTTTTATATGGCCTTCCAAATACCGTTTCGATCCCTAACATCACTGAAGAGACATTTATTGTCGAAATCCGGATATGGTGTACTAAAGAAATATTGACACCGAATGTTTGTGGCACAACATCCTGTCCACAAGTTAACAATTTTTTTTTTCTGTGACGTATTAAATTTATAATAAGATCCATTTTGTTACAACCTGTGATCAATTTTATTTTGCAATCGCCAATGGCAGTCAGCAGGGTTAAAGAACATCAGTTGTTCGACCTGTTAGTCAAATGCGTTTTGTTTAAATATACTTTTTCACTCTTTTGGAAAATGTTGTTTGTGCTGTTTTTAGACCCTTCTACAACGAAATTTGTTTGACATGCACACGTATAAAAATTGCGGTTTTTATCCAACGCAGTCATAGGTTTGAACGTAGTTATCAATTTAGACTCGTTTATATTTTTTGTTTGGGCATGTATCATATTTTCCCTCCGGTTTATATGATCCGTTCATCCTATATATTGACTCTTAAAATTCAAGAGTTAATCTAAAAATGAGGGTACTTTCTCTAAAAATGAGGGTGCTTTTTATATGGCCTTCCAAATACCGTTTCGATCCCTAACATCACTGAAGAGACATTTATTGTCGAAATCCGGATATGGTGTACTAAAGAAATATTGACACCGAATGTTTGTGGCACAACATCCTGTCCACAAGTTAACAAATTTTTTTTTCTGTGACGTATTAAATTTATAATAAGATCCATTTTGTTACAACCTG
The DNA here is from genome assembly GCF_036588685.1 of Mytilus trossulus. Lineage (NCBI taxonomy): Eukaryota > Metazoa > Mollusca > Bivalvia > Mytilida > Mytilidae > Mytilus > Mytilus trossulus. Next base: position 11,752,265 of record NC_086383.1, on the reverse strand, counting down.
TGATCAATTTTATTTTGCAATCGCCAATGGCAGTCAGCAGGGTTAAAGAACATCAGTTGTTCGACCTGTTAGTCAAATGCGTTTTGTTTAAATATACTTTTTCACTCTTTTGGAAAATGTTGTTTGTGCTGTTTTTAGACCCTTCTACAACGAAATTTGTTTGACATGCACACGTATAAAAATTGCGGTTTTTATCCAACGCAGTCATAGGTTTGAACGTAGTTATCAATTTAGACTCGTTTATATTTTTTGTTTGGGCATGTATCATATTTTCCCTCCGGTTTATATGATCCGTTCATCCTATATATTGACTCTTAAAATTCAAGAGTTAATCTAAAAATGAGGGTACTTTCTCTAAAAATGAGGGTGCTTTTTATATGGCCTTCCAAATACCGTTTCGATCCCTAACATCACTGAAGAGACATTTATTGTCGAAATCCGGATATGGTGTACTAAAGAAATATTGACACCGAATGTTTGTGGCACAACATCCTGTCCACAAGTTAACAATTTTTTTTTTCTGTGACGTATTAAATTTATAATAAGATCCATTTTGTTACAACCTGTGATCAATTTTATTTTGCAATCGCCAATGGCAGTCAGCAGGGTTAAAGAACATCAGTTGTTCGACCTGTTAGTCAAATGCGTTTTGTTTAAATATACTTTTTCACTCTTTTGGAAAATGTTGTTTGTGCTGTTTTTAGACCCTTCTACAACGAAATTTGTTTGACATGCACACGTATAAAAATTGCGGTTTTTATCCAACGCAGTCATAGGTTTGAACGTAGTTATCAATTTAGACTCGTTTATATTTTTTGTTTGGGCATGTATCATATTTTCCCTCCGGTTTATATGATCCGTTCATCCTATATATTGACTCTTAAAATTCAAGAGTTAATCTAAAAATGAGGGTACTTTCTCTAAAAATGAGGGTGCTTTTTATATGGCCTTCCAAATACCGTTTCGATCCCTAACATCACTGAAGAGACATTTATTGTCGAAATCCGGATATGGTGTACTAAAGAAATATTGACACCGAATGTTTGTGGCACAACATCCTGTCCACAAGTTAACAATTTTTTTTTTCTGTGACGTATTAAATTTATAATAAGATCCATTTTGTTACAACCTGTGATCAATTTTATTTTGCAATCGCCAATGGCAGTCAGCAGGGTTAAAGAACATCAGTTGTTCGACCTGTTAGTCAAATGCGTTTTGTTTAAATATACTTTTTCACTCTTTTGGAAAATGTTGTTTGTGCTGTTTTTAGACCCTTCTACAACGAAATTTGTTTGACATGCACACGTATACAAATTGCGGTTTTTATCCAACGCAGTCATAGGTTTGAACGTAGTTATCAATTTAGACTCGTTTATATTTTTTGTTTGGGCATGTATCATATTTTCCCTCCGGTTTATATGATCCGTTCATCCTATATATTGACCCTTAAAATTCAAGAGTTAATCTAAAAATGAGGGTACTTTCTCTAAAAATGAGGGTGCTTTTTATATGGCCTTCCAAATACCGTTTCGATCCCTAACATCACTGAAGAGACATTTATTGTCGAAATCCGGATATGGTGTACTAAAGAAATATTGACACCGAATGTTTGTGGCACAACATCCTGTCCACAAGTTAACAATTTTTTTTTTCTGTGACGTATTAAATTTATAATAAGATCCATTTTGTTACAACCTGTGATCAATTTTATTTTGCAATCGCCAATGGCAGTCAGCAGGGTTAAAGAACATCAGTTGTTCGACCTGTTAGTCAAATGCGTTTTGTTTAAATATACTTTTTCACTCTTTTGGAAAATGTTGTTTGTGCTGTTTTTAGACCCTTCTACAACGAAATTTGTTTGACATGCACACGTATAAAAATTGCGGTTTTTATCCAACGCAGTCATAGGTTTGAACGTAGTTATCAATTTAGACTCGTTTATATTTTTTGTTTGGGCATGTATCATATTTTCCCTCCGGTTTATATGATCCGTTCATCCTATATATTGACTCTTAAAATTCAAGAGTTAATCTAAAAATGAGGGTACTTTCTCTAAAAATGAGGGTGCTTTTTATATGGCCTTCCAAATACCGTTTCGATCCCTAACATCACTGAAGAGACATTTATTGTCGAAATCCGGATATGGTGTACTAAAGAAATATTGACACCGAATGTTTGTGGCACAACATCCTGTCCACAAGTTAACAAATTTTTTTTTCTGTGACGTATTAAATTTATAATAAGATCCATTTTGTTACAACCTGTGATCAATTTTATTTTGCAATCGCCAATGGCAGTCAGCAGGGTTAAAGAACATCAGTTGTTCGACCTGTTAGTCAAATGCGTTTTGTTTAAATATACTTTTTCACTCTTTTGGAAAATGTTGTTTGTGCTGTTTTTAGACCCTTCTACAACGAAATTTGTTTGACATGCACACGTATAAAAATTGCGGTTTTTATCCAACGCAGTCATAGGTTTGAACGTAGTTATCAATTTAGACTCGTTTATATTTTTCGTTTGGGCATGTATCATATTTTCCCTCCGGTTTATATGATCCGTTCATCCTATATATTGACTCTTAAAATTCAAGAGTTAATCTAAAAATGAGGGTACTTTCTCTAAAAATGAGGGTGCTTTTTATATGGCCTTCCAAATACCGTTTCGATCCCTAACATCACTGAAGAGACATTTATTGTCGAAATCCGGATATGGTGTACTAAAGAAATATTGACACCGAATGTTTGTGGCACAACATCCTGTCCACAAGTTAACAATTTTTTTTTTCTGTGACGTATTAAATTTATAATAAGATCCATTTTGTTACAACCTGTGATCAATTTTATTTTGCAATCGCCAATGGCAGTCAGCAGGGTTAAAGAACATCAGTTGTTCGACCTGTTAGTCAAATGCGTTTTGTTTAAATATACTTTTTCACTCTTTTGGAAAATGTTGTTTGTGCTGTTTTTAGACCCTTCTACAACGAAATTTGTTTGACATGCACACGTATAAAAATTGCGGTTTTTATCCAACGCAGTCATAGGTTTGAACGTAGTTATCAATTTAGACTCGTTTATATTTTTTGTTTGGGCATGTATCATATTTTCCCTCCGGTTTATATGATCCGTTCATCCTATATATTGACTCTTAAAATTCAAGAGTTAATCTAAAAATGAGGGTACTTTCTCTAAAAATGAGGGTGCTTTTTATATGGCCTTCCAAATACCGTTTCGATCCCTAACATCACTGAAGAGACATTTATTGTCGAAATCCGGATATGGTGTACTAAAGAAATATTGACACCGAATGTTTGTGGCACAACATCCTGTCCACAAGTTAACAATTTTTTTTTTCTGTGACGTATTAAATTTATAATAAGATCCATTTTGTTACAACCTGTGATCAATTTTATTTTGCAATCGCCAATGGCAGTCAGCAGGGTTAAAGAACATCAGTTGTTCGACCTGTTAGTCAAATGCGTTTTGTTTAAATATACTTTTTCACTCTTTTGGAAAATGTTGTTTGTGCTGTTTTTAGACCCTTCTACAACGAAATTTGTTTGACATGCACACGTATAAAAATTGCGGTTTTTATCCAACGCAGTCATAGGTTTGAACGTAGTTATCAATTTAGACTCGTTTATATTTTTTGTTTGGGCATGTATCATATTTTCCCTCCGGTTTATATGATCCGTTCATCCTATATATTGACTCTTAAAATTCAAGAGTTAATCTAAAAATGAGGGTACTTTCTCTAAAAATGAGGGTGCTTTTTATATGGCCTTCCAAATACCGTTTCGATCCCTAACATCACTGAAGAGACATTTATTGTCGAAATCCGGATATGGTGTACTAAAGAAATATTGACACCGAATGTTTGTGGCACAACATCCTGTCCACAAGTTAACAAATTTTTTTTTCTGTGACGTATTAAATTTATAATAAGATCCATTTTGTTACAACCTGTGATCAATTTTATTTTGCAATCGCCAATGGCAGTCAGCAGGGTTAAAGAACATCAGTTGTTCGACCTGTTAGTCAAATGCGTTTTGTTTAAATATACTTTTTCACTCTTTTGGAAAATGTTGTTTGTGCTGTTTTTAGACCCTTCTACAACGAAATTTGTTTGACATGCACACGTATAAAAATTGCGGTTTTTATCCAACGCAGTCATAGGTTTGAACGTAGTTATCAATTTAGACTCGTTTATATTTTTTGTTTGGGCATGTATCATATTTTCCCTCCGGTTTATATGATCCGTTCATCCTATATATTGACTCTTAAAATTCAAGAGTTAATCTAAAAATGAGGGTACTTTCTCTAAAAATGAGGGTGCTTTTTATATGGCCTTCCAAATACCGTTTCGATCCCTAACATCACTGAAGAGACATTTATTGTCGAAATCCGGATATGGTGTACTAAAGAAATATTGACACCGAATGTTTGTGGCACAACATCCTGTCCACAAGTTAACAATTTTTTTTTTCTGTGACGTATCAAATTTATAATAAGATCCATTTTGTTACAACCTGTGATCAATTTTATTTTGCAATCGCCAATGGCAGTCAGCAGGGTTAAAGAACATCAGTTGTTCGACCTGTTAGTCAAATGCGTTTTGTTTAAATATACTTTTTCACTCTTTTGGAAAATGTTGTTTGTGCTGTTTTTAGACCCTTCTACAACGAAATTTGTTTGACATGCACACGTATAAAAATTGCGGTTTTTATCCAACGCAGTCATAGGTTTGAACGTAGTTATCAATTTAGACTCGTTTATATTTTTTGTTTGGGCATGTATCATATTTTCCCTCCGGTTTATATGATCCGTTCATCCTATATATTGACTCTTAAAATTCAAGAGTTAATCTAAAAATGAGGGTACTTTCTCTAAAAATGAGGGTGCTTTTTATATGGCCTTCCAAATACCGTTTCGATCCCTAACATCACTGAAGAGACATTTATTGTCGAAATCCGGATATGGTGTACTAAAGAAATATTGACACCGAATGTTTGTGGCACAACATCCTGTCCACAAGTTAACAAATTTTTTTTTCTGTGACGTATTAAATTTATAATAAGATCCATTTTGTTACAACCTGTGATCAATTTTATTTTGCAATCGCCAATGGCAGTCAGCAGGGTTAAAGAACATCAGTTGTTCGACCTGTTAGTCAAATGCGTTTTGTTTAAATATACTTTTTCACTCTTTTGGAAAATGTTGTTTGTGCTGTTTTTAGACCCTTCTACAACGAAATTTGTTTGACATGCACACGTATAAAAATTGCGGTTTTTATCCAACGCAGTCATAGGTTTGAACGTAGTTATCAATTTAGACTCGTTTATATTTTTTGTTTGGGCATGTATCATATTTTCCCTCCGGTTTATATGATCCGTTCATCCTATATATTGACTCTTAAAATTCAAGAGTTAATCTAAAAATGAGGGTACTTTCTCTAAAAATGAGGGTGCTTTTTATATGGCCTTCCAAATACCGTTTCGATCCCTAACATCACTGAAGAGACATTTATTGTCGAAATCCGGATATGGTGTACTAAAGAAATATTGACACCGAATGTTTGTGGCACAACATCCTGTCCACAAGTTAACAAATTTTTTTTTCTGTGACGTATTAAATTTATAATAAGATCCATTTTGTTACAACCTGTGATCAATTTTATTTTGCAATCGCCAATGGCAGTCAGCAGGGTTAAAGAACATCAGTTGTTCGACCTGTTAGTCAAATGCGTTTTGTTTAAATATACTTTTTCACTCTTTTGGAAAATGTTGTTTGTGCTGTTTTTAGACCCTTCTACAACGAAATTTGTTTGACATGCACACGTATAAAAATTGCGGTTTTTATCCAACGCAGTCATAGGTTTGAACGTAGTTATCAATTTAGACTCGTATATATATATATATATATATAAATAAAGATCACTATAATAAATGTTCTTGTGTATAGAAATATATATAGATTACTAATAATATATATATAACTCGTCTTAACACCAACCCAACAATGTTAGATCTGTAAATTTGCTTTCGCAAATTCTTGGTTCTTCCCTCGCCGGGATTCGAACCCATGCTACTGTGATATCGTGACACCGAATCGCCTGCACTGCAGCCGTCCCGCTAGACCACACGACCACCTGGGCTCTCAAAAAAAGAGCTTTCGGTGGCCATATGTTACCTTTCCACGTCAGTTTTAATCTAGCGGCGTACTACAGTACATGACATATAAAGCATGAAGATGTTATTGTTACAGATCAGCTAAATTATCTATAGTAAAGGATCCTACAAATTAATGTGAGATACAGTCACAGAAAATAATTATATTCATAAGTTCGTCTGAGTCAGTGACAACCCTACAACAGATGTATCCATCGGATCGCCATCAATGATGGTGATACATGGCTGTGTACATAATGTATATACAACTCGTCTAAAAATCAACCCAACAATGTTAGATCTGTAAATTTGCTTTCGCAAATTTTTGGTTCTTCCCTCGCCGGGATTCGAACCCATGCTACTGTGATATCGTGACACAGAATCGCCTGCACTGCAGCCGTCCCGTTAGACCACACGACCACCTGGGCTCTCAAAAAAAGAGCTTTCGGTGGCCATATGTTACCTTTCCACGTCAGTTTTAATCTAGCGGCGTACTACAGTACATGATATATAAGGCATGAAGATTTTATTGTTACAGATCAGCTAAATTATCTATAGTAAAGGATCCTACAAATTAATGTGAGATACAGTCACAGAAAATAATTATATTCATAAGTACGTCTGAGTCAGTGACAACCCTACAACAGATGTATCCATCGGATCGCCATCAATGATGGTGATACATGGCTGTGTACATAATGTATATACAACTCGTCTAAAAATCAACCAAACAATGTTAGATCTGTAAATTTGCTTTCGCAAATTTTTGGTTCTTCCCTCGCCGGGATTCGAACCCATGCTACTGTGATATCGTGACACAGAATCGCCTGCACTGCAGCCGTCCCGTTAGACCACACGACCACCTGGGCTCTCAAAAAAAGAGCTTTCGGTGGCCATATGTTACCTTTCCACGTCAGTTTTAATCTAGCGGCGTACTACAGTACATGATATATAAGGCATGAAGATTTTATTGTTACAGATCAGCTAAATTATCTATAGTAAAGGATCCTACAAATTAATGTGAGATACAGTCACAGAAAATAATTATATTCATAAGTACGTCTGAGTCAGTGACAACCCTACAACAGATGTATCCATCGGATCGCCATCAATGATGGTGATACATGGCTGTGTACATAATGTATATACAACTCGTCTAAACATCAACCCAACAATGTTAGATCTGTAAATTTGCTTTCGCAAATTTTTGGTTCTTCCCTCGCCGGGATTCGAACCCATGCTACTGTGATATCGTGACACCAAATCGCCTGCACTGCAGCCGTCCCGCTAGACCACACGACCACCTGGGCTCTCAAAAAAAGAGCTTTCGGTGGCCATATGTTACCTTTCCACGTCAGTTTTAATCTAGCGGCGTACTACAGTAAATGATATATAAGGCATGAAGATGTTATTGTTACAGATCAGCTAAATTATCTATAGTAAAGGATCCTACAAATTAATGTGAGATACATACATATATATAACTCGTCTAAACATCAACCAAACAATGTTGGATCTGTAAATTTGCTTTCGCAAATTTTTGGTTCTTCCCTCGTCGGGATTCTAACCCATGCTACTGTGATATCGTGACACCAAATCGCCTGCACTGCAGCCGTCCCGCTAGACCACACGACCACCTGGGCTCTCAAAAAAAGAGCTTTCGGTGGGCATATGTTACCTTTCCACGTCAGTTTTAATCTAGCGGCGTACTACAGTACATGATATATAAGGCATGAAGATATATAACAGATTTATCAATCGGATAACCAGCCAAAATGTTGATATTATTCAAATTCTGCTTTGTAATTATTGTATTTGATGTATGTTATAACAATTAAGATTTGAAAAATATAGAATTGAGTTAGTAATAAGTTTATTTATTGTATTAACTAGCTATGATGGTATGTGTACATTCAACCTTTAGCCTCAGAGAAAACTTATAATTATTTCAGTCCCCATTCAGCAATGTCTGTCGTGTAGTGGTGTAACTGATCCAGCGACATGCAACAAAGACATATTGTGTGATAAAAACGAGGTAACTTTGCATAAAATATCAATTTACATCCTAAAGAAACAATGATTGTTTAATTTATTGAACGTACTTGGTGCTTTAATGTCACTTTCAGTAATATTGGCGAGGCGCGATATGTTTGTAATAGAAGCCAATAGAGGTATCTACACAGTCATAGTAATATGCAATTTAGAAACAGAATGAATAAATTTTACATAACTTATACACAAAATGCTTAAAAATCAGAAAAACGAGCCGGGAAGATATTTGGACAGTTCAATAGCAATATATTAAACCACAAACATAACATAAAACGAATAAAAACACATAACAAAAGTTCATCTAATAAATGTGCTATTTTACTGTTGATTTGAATAGAGTCTAAAGTATTGACAAAATGTGTTGTCTTTAGAAAAAATTATTAAAAAAACATAATTTATCACACTGCAATTGATAAATATCTTCAGGGAAAACTTATTTTTGTACATTTCTTTATGAATAGGTGTGTTACTTGCACAAATACAGTACGCACACACATCACGAATACTTCGACTTAGGATGTAAACCTGCTAATGTAAGTAGTTACGACATATAGTTGAAAGAAGCTTAAACAAAGTCGTTCCTTTATCTAATGCACTACATCTGGTGGCTGATAAAATTGCTTGCTAAAAACAAAAACAACACGTTATAGATTTCATGCGTTCAAAGCGCATTTAAATTTACCTTCATCAGGAAAACTCAAAGAAGATTATTTGATAGTAAAGAATGAATAAATGAAAAAAGCATTGAAAATAGTACCGCAAACTAGACATTGAATTGATAGGCGGAGATAAGATTGAAATAGTGAGGTAAAAAAACATGTAGCATTCAAATGCAAAAAAAAACATTCAGCATACTATATATAAGAAATTTATCTTTTACAGCTTTGTTCGAATTTAAATAAAGTTATATTCGGACGACGACAGTCTGGTGGACATGCAATTATTTGTGGAAGTTGTTGCAACAATCGATCTTTATGCAACGGGGATTTGACATGTGCGCATCATAGTCGTAAGTATATAAATAATTTCGTTGAAAAACACATACATTTGCAGAGAAGTTTCTTTCTTTTGAATAGGTTTCTTTGTTACAGTTTTCATTTTTAGACGAAAAACAGGAAATTCCAGGAAACCAAAAAAATATTCCATTGTTACAGAAAGATAATAAATGCAATCAGCTGATTATTGATTTTCTATCAAAATTGTTATGTTCAATTATGAATTCCTATTTTTTAATCAGCGGAAATTTCCAAGAAACCCACAAAATAAATAAATTGAACCGTTAAATGTTTTCTGTAATTTCATTTGCAGATATTGAATTCTAGTTGCCTTATTTTTTTAATCAAAGCAGAAACTCTGCAACTTCTTGGTAACATTTTCAAAGGCTAACAAATGTCTTCCCAATACAACAATAATACTTTGTTTGTAAGAAGCATTACAAAACGATTGAACTTTGATAACAAATTTCACATCCTGAACCACGACTTGCTATATACATGGTTAATACTTGCTTTCTCAATTTCAATAATAAATGTATGTTGATTATTATATATTTTCAAGAGAAAGCTGTCAACTCTTCCTGTTCATCGTCTTATGAATGTCGAAGTAACCTAGTTTGTATTGGAAACCAGTGTCAGTGTTCATCAACACAGTTGTATTGGTCACATGACAGATGCAATCTGAGTAATTGATAAATTTATAACACACATAAGCAAAAGAACATTATTACAACTTGATATTTGAGTTTCAGAGCAAAAGATAGAAAAGATCAATGCTACAAGGTGCACTAAACCACATGTGCTTTTTTGCAATAGTATTAATTTTGGAAATGCTTGTTGCCAATATATTAAATGGCCATATTCACATGCCCATGTCCAATTAGTTTGATATTAAATTCAAAGTTTCGACTTTTAGTTTCAATTTCTGACCATATCTCCATGTAGAGAACACTGTGTTCAAAATAGATACCCTAAATAGATATTGGAAGATGTGGTGTGAGTGCCAATGAGACAACTCTCCATTCAAATGACAATTTATAAAAGAAAACCATTATAAGTCATGTATAGCCTTCAACACGTAGCCTTGGCTAACATCAAACACTAGGTACACATGATGATGTTATAATTTCTGTTTTCTAAACCTATTCTAAAATGAAAACAAAATCCCAGTAATGTATATTCAAAATAAAGTTATAAAGTTACATTCTATTCTGTTTAATTTTTCATTAAAGGGAAAGGAGTGGGAGAATATTGTAAGTCTTCACATGAATGTCAGACAATGTTAGGATGTGTTTATGAAATATGTCTATGCCTAAACTCTTCACATACATATTGGAATGGATCATCATGCGTATCAAGTAAGACAGAATTTTTATAATAGTTATATAAATATACACGATTAAATAATTTATCCTAGCATAATTAGTGTTTATCTCAATATAGCGACACAACTCATGTTTCATAAGGACCATTGACCGAGTGGTTTTAAATATTCATAAACAAGTGTATAATTTAAAAGCCGGGTGAGCATTTTTTCTACGAATGACGTTATTTTGTATCAAAAAGGTAAGTATAAGTCTTGATGGTATCGTTGTCTTGTTGTTATCTTTAATTGACTTTATCCAGGTTTAACACCGAATTAAGTAAAAGCTTAATCACAGGTTTGGGTCTAAATGATGTCGGAAAATGTTTCTGTTGTCAATGAAGTGCCTACCTGTTTATTCAACCTAATTTTAAAACACTGGTCAAAAATGATTACTAGTAAATAGCAAAAATAAATAAACTCATCAACTCAAAAAAATTTAAAGAAAACAAAAAAAGTGCAAACTAGAAGAGCATTGCGGACCACAAATTCCGAAAATTTTGCTAAAAACAGCTAATATATTCCTAAAAAAGAAAAAAAACCTGAGCATATCCAAAATTCAAACCAAACTCATTTTTGAATTTTTGAAGTTATCCGCATGGATCTCTATACACATGATATATAAGTATAAACGGAAGAGAAACATGTTAGTGATCTTTTCCGTAGGAATTGTATGCAACTGTCATACAAGTGATGGGTAAGGCTAGATTAGGAATTGTATGCATCACGTAAAAAAATACGGTTGTTTCCTTAGAGTTCGGTTTTTATCAACCCAAAACATTTTTTATAAATGTATTCAATTATTTTAACAGCCTAATAATAAGAAAATTGATAATAAACATACAGTGCTACTAGTCTGACTGGTGATACGTGGAATATGTACTTAGTTGTCATGTTTAGAGTACATACAAATTAAAATAAAAAAAAGGTTACCTTTAATAAGACTTTATATGGTTATTTTCTGATTTTGTTTTAAGGGCAACGCAATTTCTGTATGAGTATTGGACATGTATCTATAAATGTCGCATCGATATCTCATTTCAAATATACTTTGTCTTTTCCAAAGAAAAGGGTTTCCATGATGTATGCATAACTTCCGTAGAATGTGATGAGTCTCTGTTTTGCACTCACAACCACTGTAAATGCGATCGTGATGATTACTGGACCGGTTCTATATGTGTTATAAGTATGTATGTTAGATTTCATGTTCCATTGGAATTATTTTATAATGTCTACGTATTTTCATATATATATATAATATGTATATGTTAGCGGCAATCAGTAAAATTAGGCATTAAGCTTAACTCCTATGCATTAAGCTAACGCCTAGGCATTAAGGGGATATAGAACACCTAAGAAAAGATAACTCTTACCCATAGTCTGAATCATTGCTACGTTTTAAAATCATGTGCAATATGCAAGCTTTTAAAGGATCACTATCAGAATGTTTACATTATTGCTAAGAGCAGCTGTACACCTATTGTTATTCATCTTTTAATCCTTTTTAAGTTACTAATTTTCCATAATGGAAGCTTAAAGGAGACATAATAGAGATATTTCAGAGTGAAATAAATTTACCAATAGAAAACCAGGACATTCGAAAAGGAGGGAAATAGAAAGGACCAAAGCTGTTTTCGTTTTTTACTTGCCAATGCCTAGATCTTACATAAAATGATTTCGGGATCCGGATTAAAATTTATTTATACTCGGGATTTCGTGTTTTAAGCCCGTGATTTCGGATCAGGATTCAGGACCCCTCCTACCTTCCCTCATTTTCTCAGATTGTTATTTTTCATTCTGCAATTTTCACTAGTTTATCTGTTATTGTCAGACATAAATTGTAATCCTGCTTGTTATGCAAAATTACTGTTCCTGCCTTGATTGCTCAAAAGCCTGTCTTGCTTTTTTTTCAAATTTCATCCAAGCCTCCCCTCCAATGGTAGCTCCCTCTAACAATAAAATTGTAACCAAATAAAAAAGTAAACAATGGACAATTATACAATGCTTCAGTGTGTAGACCTTCGTACCATTTGATTAAAATCAAAACTGAATTGACTCCACAATACTTTTTTTTAAAAACCATACATGTATATAATTGATTAGGGGCCGGCTGAAGGACGCCTCCGGATGCGGGAAGTTCTCGCTACATTGAAGACCTGTTGGTGACCTTCTGCTGTTGTTTTTTTCTATGGTCGGGTTATTGTCTCTTTTACACATTCCCAATTTCCATTGTCATTTTTATGTAGTTGTTAATGAAAGACACTATGGACTTTAATTAGGAATATACTTAGTAATGTTAAATAGGTTATGATAATTTTATAATTTTAAATTTCAGGCATATTTTATTTTAAAGTGCAATTAGATATTTCATTACATGTTTTATATTCATGTAAAAAGTTTTTTCATGTTTGTGTGGTATTACCAAGTATCAAAAAGACTTAAAAAAGTAATTGTATCCAATTGAAAAAGTGGGGAGATTCTATAGAATAATTATAGTTATATTTATTTGAAAATTTATACACGACAGAAGTCGAGCTGGTTTAAATGGGTCAAAGGTAGAACAAATTAAGATATGATTTATTTTATCACACCATTTTCCATTATTTTATTGGATTAGTAGATTGTCTTTGTCAACAGTTCCACAACTTGTGATAACAAAATGATTTTTAACACAAATTTCTATCAAATTTTTAGATTTCTAAATTATTATCTAATACATTTCAAAATAAATAACAAAACATATTTTATGAGTTAATTTATTTCTGGTCTATTGTGGAGATTTTTCATATTGGCAATCATGCCACATCTTTTTTTTTTATATTGAGAATGACAATGGGCCCTGTACTTTTGCATCGTTAAAATCGGTATTGTTTAAAACAATAAAAAAAAAGTAGCTATGTGTGTAATACATGAATGAGTCTATATTAATTAATAGAATAAAATAGTAGAAGTATATTTAGTATTTATATGAAAGATGCACGAGATTTTCCTATGAACTTTTGAGAATGAAACCATGACGCTTTGAAATCAGGTACCTCAAAGCATAAAATGAGTTTGACGAATATATATTTAATTTTAACTATTTACAATTATTTTGTTTAATTCTAATATAAAACGCCGTTATATTTTTTTACTTATATTTAGTTTCAAAGAGTTGAGATCTACAATTATAATATAAAAATTAGTTATAACCTTTCATTTAAAACTTATTATTATTTTGTAACAATTAATCGGTGTATGAATTAATTTTTTGGATGAATTTGATACAATACTTCATTTTTTTCAATTGCTATTTTCGTTTACGCCAATACTTAAGACATCCTAGCTAATATAATCATCAGATAGCTTCGATGTGCAGCATGCTGAGAAATATCGTAAGTCGCCCCTAACTTTATAATATTTTCTGTCCAAAGAATATCTTATAGGACTTATCTTAGAACAGTGAAGATAAACAGGCCACAGTTATCCTAATGTTATTATGTAACAAATGTATTTTAATTTAAAGGAATAAATGTCTTTTATTTACTCGCATTTACATATTAGGCATTAAGCTTAATGCCAGCACACATTTTTCTGGATTTAAGCTTAAATCCTAGGATTTGAGACTAGTACATAACATCATTAAGGCAATGAACTTAATGCCTAGGCGGTAGCTTATTGTTTAGGATTGAAGCGTAATGCCTAATTTCACTTATTGCCGCTAACATATATATAAAAGAAGATGTGGTATGATTGCCAATGAGATAACAACACTGCATACAATACTAGTTAAAACAAAGGTGAAATATATAAGTTTTATTATATATTTAGTAGTAAATACAGTAGTTCTGAGTATTTGATAAATAGCCTGCTGTTGAATCCATATCGCACAACTTTGATGCCCAGCCTTTATCACATCCCTACTAATTTTCTAATTGTTTTTTCAACTCCGTTCAAATTTATGCAAGCTTCTTCAGAAAAAAATTTCTTCAAAATTTTCTCCTCAAAATTTTCTCCTCAAAATTGGTCCTTAATGAACGGTCATTCGGACGTGACGCAATTTATTAGATAACGTCGATTTTTCACATTTCTGACACACGAAATGCTAGCATAAAAAAACTGAATGAGATACCAAACAAAACACACACAGAAAAAAGAATAAACAAAATATTTTTAAAACAACAGCACATTGTTAGGTTACCTAGGGGCCTTGAAGAAGTAATTGAGCAGTTCTTTTCAAGCTTTAAAAACAAATCAGTGGTCGTCGTTTGTTTATGTGTTACATATTTGTTTTTCGTTCATTTCTTTTCGCATAAATAAGGCCGTTAGTTTTCTCGTTTGTATTGTTTTACATTGTCTTATCGGGGCCTTTTATAGCTGACTATGTGGTATGGGCTTTTCTCATTGTTGAAGGCCGTACGGTTAGCTATAGTTGTTAATGTTTGTGTCATTTTGGACTTTTGTGGGTAGTCGTGTCATTGGCAATAATGCCACATCTTCTGTTATATAAGACAAAATTAAAACTGAAGGTAACCCATATGTTAGAGATCAGAAAGCAGTTCATATATAATATCCTGTTGAAATATATGATAAAGCGTATAAAACATGGCAAAATCCGTCTCACATGCCGTATCACACTCGATCAATATTATTCCTCAGGCTTAAAGGCCCTCTAGCTGATATTTATATCTCGGGTTGATACGGCATATGTTACGGATTTTGCCATGTATTGTTCTCTATTGAACAATACCGGTGTAACGTTTTAAAACAAACAACACTCTACACATGTATTGTTTAAAAAGCGTGTTTTTTTATTGATTTATTTTCAACTGAAACACCCAAACTGTAATATTTGAAAGCCCAGTATGCATATAAGTAACAAAAAGCTACATTAACAAAGTCGGGTCAAAAGACAGAAGCATAAAATTGTACAGCTAAATCAGGTTATATGAAAGGGGAATTTGAAAAAAGTACAAGTCAAGTACAGATTCCTCGAGCCGCTAAACGAAGGACATTTTGTGAAAACACTCCATAATATCATCAATTAAATTACACTGAATAGATTTAGATTGAAACTCTCTGTATAACGAAAGGATTTGTGGTTTTTTTTTCTAAGTAAACTGAAATCCATTAACATGTGTATGCAAACATAGGGTAGAGAGGGTAAAACGGAATAGTTGAAATGACAAAGATCACGGGAACGAGGATGAATTTCAGGCATATTAACCCACAAATTGTGAAAAACATGCAAATTTGATTGAAATGAGAAAAAAGGGTGCAATAAGCGAAAAATTCCCTGGCTACCAACCAAATTAAAATTTGACATTCTTATACATTTATATAAGGTGTAAATATGATATTTATTAAAATGGTTGAATATATTTTTCTAATGACTTACAATAGGTTTTTAACATGATATTAATTAAGGCTTCTTGTAAGTTCGTTTAAGAAGCTGTTGTAATGAGCAGTTTGTTTTTTGTATAAACTATGTAGTATAACATGAATTCACTTAAACTGTGTAGAAATATGAAATCGAAGAAGTTTACCATGCTTTTAAATATACACTAACCACGTTTTAAACAAAAACAAATAGTGAATGGAAACAACAACAAAAAATGCTGTTTAAATAAAAACTGTATGATTATATAAACATTAATAGACATGAATAAAATAAGTATACCGTAGCATACCGCTGTTAATTAGTCATCAATCGTTTCAGAGAAATCAAATCCGGATTAGAAATGAAACAGAGGAAAAAACATAACTTAAAAAGGGAATCAACGCAACAACCGTAACACTAAACAAAGAATTCTTGTAAACTATTTCCCGCTTATCAATATGACAACTGTTTTATGAATAATAAATACTGACTTTCCTCTCTATGAATACATCCTCTTTGTTTCATTTAGAGAAATCTGTTTACGCAAAATGTTCGACAAACGACGAGTGTAATAATAACTTAATATGTGATGGACATCATTGTGGCTGTGCAAGTAACTTGTACTGGGATGGAAGCACCTGTGAGGAAAGTAAGTTATTTTGTATTCACAGATACACATACTTTACATCACTTAAGGTAATATCAATGTAACATATACAATGAATATATTCAATCAGGGAGATGGACACGAATCTCGTAACGAGAACATATTGAGCAGAGAAGATTATGAAGAATTCTATGTTCAACTTGATAGACCTTCAGGATCTTCAAAGTGCTTAATGTAACCTTTTTCTAGACGTTTCACCTCAAGAGTAACAAAAGCCATGGTTGATAGTTACTGTGCAACTTCATAATCTAGGAGTCATGGGAATCATTTCAATATTTGTAAATTAAGGCAATAGTATTATACTGCTGTTCGAAATTCATAAATCCATGGACAACAAACAAAATCGGGATAACAAACTAAAACCGAAGGAAGCACATAAAATATAAGAGGAGAACAACGCATAACACAAATGTAACAAACACAGAAACGGTGCGAGCATCAGACAGAATTCAACGAGAAAAACAAATATAACATCAAAACCAAATACATTAATTTTGGATACACAAGTACCATGACACGTCTTATCGCAATGTGAATTTTCACTAAAATATAAGAGAAACCTAACAACACAACTTTAAAATGTAATACACACAGCAACGACCTATAATATAACAATGGCCATATTCTTGACTTGGTACAGGGCATTTTTAAAGGAATTGGAGAACACAATTGACAAAAGATCACACGAACAACAGCCAACAAAAGGCAACAAGTTCAAAATTTTAATACGCCAGAAGTGCATTTTGCCCAAACAAGACCTACTAGTGACGCCCAGATACAAAGTTTGAAAGCCGAAACAAGTACAAAATTTAGCAGCATCGAGGACCAAAAGATAAAAAAAGTTGTGCCAAAAACGGTGAGGGTTTCCTGTTAGTTACCAGAACATCCCTATTATTTAGAATAATTAATACTTTTGCAAACAGTAGGTTTAATAAAATTAATATACAAAAGATGTACATGATAAAACTGAAGTATTAACTAATTACAGGAAACAACTGAAATACCTTACATAACCAGACATTTGAAACACAAAAGTAGACATTTCCGAATAAGACATATCGAGTATTATAGGTTTTACTCTTGTTACATATAACTCTATTTGATGTTTTTACGAATACATGTATTTCCTAATTAAAACAAAAGAATAGATTGAAATGCTTAGTCTTAAAAACATATATGACGATATGGTTTGAAGCCAATAAGACAACTATCCACAAGAGTTCAAATGATTTATAGGACGTTATACGGTTATTTAAAAAAAACATAAAGTCAGCTATATGAAAGTTGTCCACATGTCATCTTCGCAATCAACGTGTTCCGATCTAGTTCATTCCTCTCCTTCTTTTGCGAAGTAAACCAATATTTGCCATTACAGTACTGCCCCATCTATCAGAATATGAAGGCCAAATTAATTCCGACTACATCATCATTGAACAATGACACCACTTTCAACACTCACTACAGCCTGGAGGTGTACATATGATTGTCCTTAGTAAATATACCATTTCAGGAAGAATAAACCGAAAAGTGTGCTTTGATATTCTACATTTGCAATAGAAATATACCAAGGAACCTCCAATAAGCTTATTAAGAACTTTGACTTTTTTAATTAATATTTCCAGGTTTGAGGGCCCTCATGGGGTTTTTGATTATGTGATTACTTGGCCGTTTTGTTAATGATTATTTGATTATTAAGCCAAATATGTCATGATTATTTGATTACCTAGGACTGTATTTTTAGTTTATGATTATTTGATTACTAAAGATAAGCAAATATTTAATGATTATGTGATTATATTGGCAAAAAAATGGTGATTATGTGATTACTAGGACCCCCCCCCCCCATGAGGGGCCTCATGTTTTGTTGGTAAAAACTTGTTCAAGAATCAGCTCGTGGCTATTATTTATTGACATTTTCTACATTTACACGCGAGCATCTTAAAGTAATTTTTTGAATGGGTTCTTATGTTACAATTGAATGAAAGAAATCCTTTAGCATGCATATTTAGATTGTTATTACTTTATAAGGTTCCACTTTACAGGAATATGTCAATGTGACATAAATGATGTTATAATAACCTCCATTTTAAATTATCATCAGAAACATGACAGGTGTATCACGTAGAGCTTGAACTATTTACGATTGTAGAGTACTTGCCGTTGGCTTTTGGTAAGGGTACCATTTGTCGGTCTTTGTTGTCTTGTCTGTATGACGTACGGTAGAAGTAAACACCCATAGGGTATGATTTTGTATAGTCCGTCCCATAATTTTATTCTTTTCATGTTATTGTAGGTTTATGTGTAAGCAAACAAATGTGCAGAAATGGTGGTAGGTGTCAGCTAACTAATAATACACACTCGTGTATATGTAAGCCCGGGTACCTTGGGAGGCAATGTCAATTATCAGGTATGTATGTCAATTTTTATCTAAAAATATAAAACAAATCAACGAGTTGCGAATGGTTTGCCGCTTGTACTCTTCAAACAGGTTTAAAGCCAATGACGTTGCGTGACATAGGGTGTCAAAAATAGTTTTCATCAAACTACACAGGTCGGGATCACTCAATTTCTGACAGACGAATAAACTTCTCCTGTCGTTCACTTTACAACCTAATTTTGAAACCCATTGTTACAAATCTCATATAACCTAATATAAACTTTCATTTATCACCGCAAATATTGCCAGTAAAAGAGTGTTTTGGTCCCTCGGATAAACTCCTAAAGCACATCTTATTTTGAGAAAATCACCCTACATAAACTGCTTGCTAAATGAATATTGTTGATAATTCATTTCATTACTCAACAACACATCTAACATATTCATCTCGGAGAAAATTGTTTATTATCCGAAAATCTGTTCCTTTGAAATTACAAAACAAGTGACGATATTGATCGTCCATTAGTGTACATGATATTGTCAGGAAAATGTTTTGCTGTTGTTATCGTTTGTTAATATGGTTCAAACGTGTTTCTCATTTGTCATTGATATATATAAATCAGACAACTGCCATGTTTGAACTGTTTAGACACGTTCGCTGTAACCCAAGGCTCCGTTTCATAAGGCCATACTTTGACCTATAATTATTAACTTTTTAACACATTGGGAAACGAAGAAAGTGTTTGCTCCTTGGCACTCATTTCACGTCTTCTTATATAATATTGTCAGCATCCAGAAAATCGTTTGTCCATTTTAGTTGCAGTAATTTAAAGTAAGTTCTAATGATTGTAAGTTGTAGAGTTACTTCCCATTTTTATTTATTTATGTTAGACAGGGACCTTTTTTTCTATTCTTGAATTCAATAATAGCAGCATGGATAAAAAAAATACTGTTTTTGTTAGTTTAAGCAATTGTCTGAAAGCGCTGAATAAAACAAGCTCTGAGTGTTCTAGAATGAAGGTTATGTTTTATAGAATGATTTCATTAAATTTATCATAAGCCAACACTCACACAAATGTTTTTTTGTATATACCTTTGATAACACTAAACATACTGCCACATTATTATGCGAGTCCATGCATTGTTTTATTACAACTGAATTTTAATTCTAAATTTTAAATCTATCAGTTCAATCGCCAAATCAGACAACACAATGACAAAGATAATTGTGATTTAATAGTTAAGGTAGCACAATACAAAGAATTTTTAACTTCCAATCACCAACCTTTGAAATGCTGTAACTTTCTTATGAATGCATAGAAAATAATAAAAGAGCTATATATAGATAGACAAAAGATTATTCTTTTAAATGAATGCAATATTTTTATTATGCAATCATTATGTAATTAATTATTATGTAATTAGTGGCAAAATCTGGGTTAGTTCATTTGAATGAATTTAGCTCTTTCATTTCTTAAACTATACAAAAATTTTAACGGAATCTTAACCAACAGATCATGGGCTTCAAAAGTGTGTCTCAGATTGTCTCTATAGTATTCCATTCTCTCATAAATCTCTAATTAGTGTAAACATCCTAACCGCATAAAAGAAGATAATGTTTAATTAGGTATAAAATTTGTTCTATACATTCTATCTGAAATCTGAGACACCCTTTTGTAAATAATGGCCATAGGAACAACATATAATAAAATCAACCCTTTAGGGATACCTATGCAGAAGCTAATTTCATTTGAAAGTGGAAATTTGGTGAAAAATATTTTAGACACAATTCACATTATAATTGGTTTCATAAGTGTTGCATCATACAAACATTGCATTAATTTGAAAGAGTAATCTGTTGTTAGCAATCCAAAACTACCTCTTTTATAAATTTTCAAGCATTATTAAGAAAGTTACAGGATTTTATAACTTGGGAGTTGGAGTCATGAAATCTTTGTATTGTGCTACCTTAAATTAGGATATATGTGCATTATGTTCATTTAAAGAACTTTGTATACAACATTTGTTTTTATTTGACAGATGGCAGAGGAGAAGATTATATATTTTTCGTCACTGATGACTTCTGGCATGACAAACATACAGTTACATTAGTATTGATAAAATCTAACAATTCTATGGATACTAACCTCACCATCTGTGATTGGCCCAGTAATAGTGGAATGTCGATAGATGTGTGGTTAAACATAGGACATATAGGTCTTTATGGTCACGAAAACAAAACAGAATTTCTGATTGGACAGAATGTTGCTTTAACTGGTGTTGTATCATCGGAGGGCATAAGCAAACAATGTGCTATGATTAGTTCGAATGATCCTGTCCGAATATACGCCTTTCTTAAGGATGCAGATTCTATGGAAGGTTTTCTTGTCATTCCATTAGAGTTCCTATCAACGAATTACGTTATACCATCTTTTTTCGTTCAACCTGAAGCATATTTTTATAGAAATAAAGATAGTGTATTTGCTATAGGAGTTCTGTATTCAAATACAACTATAAATATTACACTGCAAATTGACGACGGATCAATCACTTACGAGGGAACAAATTACACGACAAATCAAACTTTATCTATCGTGTTAGACGAGAAGACAATTTTTCAACTGTCACATGACACTGACCTTACCGGAACTACAATATCAGCATCTAATCCTATTGCAATTGTCAGCGGTAATCGATGTAATACCGTAGCAACTCCTAAACCTGATTCAAGTTTCTACTGTCAACCTTTTATGGAAATGATACTCCCAGTGAATCAGTTGGACAATGAATACGTGATTCCAAAATTAGCCTTACGTGTAAACAATACTGTTCGAATATTGTCTGTCAATCATACAGAAGTCACAATACAAAAGGCCGACTCTATCATATCAACAAGTACAATTATGTCTGGAGCCTTCATTGACTTCCAATATGATAATATTTCTTCTGTTCGTTCAATGAGTGACATTATGGTTATGCTTTACCCTGAAGATCAAAATATCCGAATCGGTTCATTCATGATGACTGTTACAGGAATACACCAATATTTGTATGAATACGATTTCATCGTTCCATATGTACGGTATGTAAACTTTATAAGCATTACTGTGAAATCGGATGAATTAAATGGATTTATTCTCGATGGCCAACTACTGAATGTTCAAGATGTTTTTAATATTACTCACAATTCAGACCTCTTCAGCAGTTTCAGCCTTCCCATTTCTCCAGGTGAACATTATATTGTGCATGCGACTAAGGCCAGATTCGGTCTATGGGTATATGGTGAGAAATACGGTTACCAAGGCGGAATGGCATTTAAAACATAATAAACATAATGTGCGCTGACTATGTGGTATGAGTTTTGCTCATTGTTTAAGGCCGTACGATGACCTATAATTTCTGTGTCATTTGATATCTACTGAAGAGTTGTCGCAATGACAATCATACCACATCTTCGTTCTTATACTATTAATGACTTACTAATGACAGTTTTTGGTATACAAGTGAAACCAAAGATTTTATTTTATTTACAACAAAAAGAGAAGAAACTATAACAACGTAAAAAAACAAAGATAAAAACTTTTATTATAAAACAAGAAGGTTTAGAATGATTGCCAATGATATAGCTGGCAAACAAAGTATGTTTGTTCAATTAATCGTCTTATGTTCAATTTTCCTTTATAATAAAACTTTAATTTAGTATGGGTTTGATAATTTTGGAAGGTTAAAAATAGAGAACAGCAATGTTTACAGAATTGAGTCTCATTATAAAAATGTGAGAACAGAAATGAAAAAAAAATACTTTGTAGTTTATAAACTACGTCAGAACGACAAAATCTTGAATTACTGAAAAAAACATTTTTTTATATGTATCAATTCCTAGTGATAATGCATGTTAAATGTTAATATTATAAGTAATTTGTCTTATATGAATGATCTTGTGCTTTTCGATCTTAAATAGTAAAAGATGTGGTATGTAAAAGCAACAGTAGTATACCGCTGTACAAAACTCATAAATCCATGGACAAAAAAACAAAATCGGGGTATCAATCTAAAACTAAGGGAAACGCATTAAATATAAGAGGAGAACAACGACACTACATTAAAATGTAACACACACAGACACGAACTAAGCATTAGACAAAATCATATGAGAATAACAAACATAACATCAAAACCAAATACATGAATTTGGGATAGATAAGTACCGTGACACGTCTTATAGTAATGTGAATTTATACTCAAAATTAAGAGAAAACAAACGACACAACGGAAACACAACGTTAGAATATAACACACACAGAAACGAACTATTATATAACAATGGCCATATTCCTGATTTGCAATTGGACAGGACATTTTTAAAAGAAAAATGGTGGGTTGAACTTTGTTTTTCCACCTCTTTTATGGCCATGTGTTACAGGAAAACACCAATATTTGTATGAATACGATTTCATCGTTCCATATGTACGATATGTATTACCGTGAATTCAGAATGATATAATTGATGGATTTGTTCTCGATGACCAACTTCTGAATGTTCATGATATTTTTGATATAACTCACGATTCATTCCACTTCAGCAGTTTTAGTCCTCCCATTTCTCCAGTTAAACAGTATATAATGCATGCCACAAGGGCAATTTTCGGTCTATGGGTATATGGTGAGAATTACGGTTACCAAGGCAGAATGGCATTTAAAACATAATGTGTGCTGACTATGTGGTATGGGCTTTGCTCATTGTTCAAGGCCATACATTGATCTATAATATCTGTGTCATTTGCTATCTCGTGAAGAGTTGTCGCAATGACTATTATACCACATCTTCGTTCTTTTAATCATGGTTGGAATATAATACAAAATAAACACTTTCGATCTTAAATATTTTAAAGATGTGGTATAATTGTCCATAAGACAAATCTCCGCAAGAGATCAAATTACACAGATATTTAAAACTATTGGTCACCGTATGGCCTTCAACAGTGACAAAGCCCATATGGCATAGACAGCTATAAAAGACCCCGAAATGACAAATCTAACGGGAAAACTAACGGCATAATTTATGCAAAAAAATGAAAAAAAACAACTGTTGTAACACATAAACATTCGACAACCACTGAATTAAGTGCTGCTGACTTTGGACAGGCACATACATATAGAATGTGGCGGAGTTAAACGTATTATAGGGATCCCAACCCTCCCAGAACCTGGGAAAAGGGGATAAAGTACAATATTAGAACCAACTATGAAAAATCAGTTGAAATAGGCTCAACTCATCAGATGCTACAAATACAACTGCTGGGCTAAATTTACTTATTTAGCTTTTTTGAATTTTCTTTTTAATTCGTGCTTCCCCGATTATGTCTATGTAGATAAAATGTCAATTGTGATAATAAAAAAATAGGGGCGAGCGATCCGAAAAGGACAATCAAAATCATAGATCGAAAATAAACTGACAACACCATGGCTAAAACAGAAGAAAAAAACGGACAAATAATAGTACACAAGACACAACATTGAAAACTAAAGACGGGGCAATACGAGCCTGGCTAAAAATAGGGGTGATCTCAGGTGCTGCGGACAGCTGATTAGCAGATCCTGCTTCATATGTGGCAACCGTCGTGTTTCTTATGAAATATATATAGCTGCATATTATATCAACAATATTGTTATGTCAGGATATGATATATCATACAAATGACAGCAGTAATGGAACACAATATTTACTATTAATAAATTTAGAGTGCCAGCATGTCCTTCTTTTGTTCAATATATTTCATATGATACAGTTGATATGCATTTCAAACTGGAATACCATAAGTTAAAGAGACCTTGATCTTTGGATTTCAGGTCCATGTTAAAAAAAAAAGAGTATTCGGTCAAGGTCAAAGATCAAGGTCATATTCTAAATTTTGATTTACGCATTTATTCATTATTTTCAAAAACCGTGTAAGATATTGACAACATATGTTTACTCAACTGTAAGTTACAACATGTTGTAAGTCATTTATATTGTTTGAATATGTACCCTGAAATCTAACAAGAGTGTTTTCCCCTCTTATAATTAGATTTATGCCTTCACTGATATAATTCATTAACCATACATATTAAAGAACTAAGGCCTTTTGATATAATGTCCTTGGTATATGGCCTTGAAATGAGGTCAACATCATAGGTTAAAAAGACGTTCTAGATTTTGACCTTTGCTTCAAAAGTGTGTCTCAGATTGTCTCTATAGTATTCCATTCTCTCATAAATCTCTAATTAGTGTAAACATCCTAACCGCATAAAAGAAGATAATGTTTAATTAGGTATAAAATTTGTTCTATACATTCTATCTGAAATCTGAGACACCCTTTTGTAAATAATGGCCATAGGAACAACATATAATAAAATCAACCCTTTAGGGATACCTATGCAGAAGCTAATTTCATTTGAAAGTGGAAATTTGGTGAAAAATATTTTAGACACAATTCACATTATAATTGGTTTCATAAGTGTTGCATCATACAAACATTGCATTAATTTGAAAGAGTAATCTGTTGTTAGCAATCCAAAACTACCTCTTTTATAAATTTTCAAGCATTATTAAGAAAGTTACAGGATTTTATAACTTGGGAGTTGGAGTCATAAAATCTTTGTATTGTGCTACCTTAAATTAGGATATATGTGCATTATGTTCATTTAAAGAACTTTGTATACAACATTTGTTTTTATTTGACAGATGGCAGAGGAGAAGATTATATATTTTTCGTCACTGATGACTTCTGGCATGACAAACATACAGTTACATTAGTATTGATAAAATCTAACAATTCTATGGATACTAACCTCACCATCTGTGATTGGCCCAGTAATAGTGGAATGTCGATAGATGTGTGGTTAAACATAGGACATATAGGTCTTTATGGTCACGAAAACAAAACAGAATTTCTGATTGGACAGAATGTTGCTTTAACTGGTGTTGTATCATCGGAGGGCATAAGCAAACAATGTGCTATGATTAGTTCGAATGATCCTGTCCGAATATACGCCTTTCTTAAGGATGCAGATTCTATGGAAGGTTTTCTTGTCATTCCATTAGAGTTCCTATCAACGAATTACGTTATACCATCTTTTTTCGTTCAACCTGAAGCATATTTTTATAGAAATAAAGATAGTGTATTTGCTATAGGAGTTCTGTATTCAAATACAACTATAAATATTACACTGCAAATTGACGACGGATCAATCACTTACGAGGGAACAAATTACACGACAAATCAAACTTTATCTATCGTGTTAGACGAGAAGACAATTTTTCAACTGTCACATGACACTGACCTTACCGGAACTACAATATCAGCATCTAATCCTATTGCAATTGTCAGCGGTAATCGATGTAATACCGTAGCAACTCCTAAACCTGATTCAAGTTTCTACTGTCAACCTTTTATGGAAATGATACTTCCAGTGAATCAGTTGGACAATGAATACGTGATTCCAAAATTAGCCTTACGTGTAAACAATACTGTTCGAATATTGTCTGTCAATCATACAGAAGTCACAATACAAAAGGCCGACTCTATCATATCAACAAGTACAATTATGTCTGGAGCCTTCATTGACTTCCAATATGATAATATTTCTTCTGTTCGTTCAATGAGTGACATTATGGTTATGCTTTACCCTGAAGATCAAAATATCCGAATCGGTTCATTCATGATGACTGTTACAGGAATACACCAATATTTGTATGAATACGATTTCATCGTTCCATATGTACGGTATGTAAACTTTATAAGCATTACTGTGAAATCGGATGAATTAAATGGATTTATTCTCGATGGCCAACTACTGAATGTTCAAGATGTTTTTGATATTACTCACAATTCAGACCTCTTCAGCAGTTTCAGCCTTCCCATTTCTCCAGGTGAACATTATATTGTGCATGCGACTAAGGCCAGATTCGGTCTATGGGTATATGGTGAGAAATACGGTTACCAAGGCGGAATGGCATTTAAAACATAATAAACATAATGTGCGCTGACTATGTGGTATGAGCTTTGCTCATTGTTTAAGGCCGTACGATGACCTATAATTTCTGTGTCATTTGATATCTACTGAAGAGTTGTCGCAATGACAATCATACCACATCTTCGTTCTTATACTATTAATGACTTACTAATGACAGTTTTTGGTATACAAGTGAAACCAAAGATTTTATTTTATTTACAACAAAAAGAGAAGAAACTATAACAACGTAAAAAAACAAAGATAAAAACTTTTATTATAAAACAAGAAGGTTTAGAATGATTGCCAATGATATAGCTGGCAAACAAAGTATGTTTGTTCAATTAATCGTCTTATGTTCAATTTTCCTTTATAATAAAACTTTAATTTAGTATGGGTTTGATAATTTTGGAAGGTTAAAAATAGAGAACAGCAATGTTTACAGAATTGAGTCTCATTATAAAAATGTGAGAACAGAAATGAAAAAAAAATACTTTGTAGTTTATAAACTACGTCAGAACGACAAAATCTTGAATTACTGAAAAAAACATTTTTTTATATGTATCAATTCCTAGTGATAATGCATGTTAAATGTTAATATTATAAGTAATTTGTCTTATATGAATGATCTTGTGCTTTTCGATCTTAAATAGTAAAAGATGTGGTATGTAAAAGCAACAGTAGTATACCGCTGTACAAAACTCATAAATCCATGGACAAAAAAACAAAATCGGGGTATCAATCTAAAACTAAGGGAAACGCATTAAATATAAGAGGAGAACAACGACACTACATTAAAATGTAACACACACAGACACGAACTAAGCATTAGACAAAATCATATGAGAATAACAAACATAACATCAAAACCAAATACATGAATTTGGGATAGATAAGTACCGTGACACGTCTTATAGTAATGTGAATTTATACTCAAAATTAAGAGAAAACAAACGACACAACGGAAACACAACGTTAGAATATAACACACACAGAAACGAACTATTATATAACAATGGCCATATTCCTGATTTGCAATTGGACAGGACATTTTTAAAAGAAAAATGGTGGGTTGAACTTTGTTTTTCCACCTCTTTTATGGCCATGTGTTACAGGAAAACACCAATATTTGTATGAATACGATTTCATCGTTCCATATGTACGATATGTATTACCGTGAATTCAGAATGATATAATTGATGGATTTGTTCTCGATGACCAACTTCTGAATGTTCATGATATTTTTGATATAACTCACGATTCATTCCACTTCAGCAGTTTTAGTCCTCCCATTTCTCCAGTTAAACAGTATATAATGCATGCCACAAGGGCAATTTTCGGTCTATGGGTATATGGTGAGAATTACGGTTACCAAGGCAGAATGGCATTTAAAACATAATGTGTGCTGACTATGTGGTATGGGCTTTGCTCATTGTTCAAGGCCATACATTGATCTATAATATCTGTGTCATTTGCTATCTCGTGAAGAGTTGTCGCAATGACTATTATACCACATCTTCGTTCTTTTAATCATGGTTGGAATATAATACAAAATAAACACTTTCGATCTTAAATATTTTAAAGATGTGGTATAATTGTCCATAAGACAAATCTCCGCAAGAGATCAAATTACACAGATATTTAAAACTATTGGTCACCGTATGGCCTTCAACAGTGACAAAGCCCATATGGCATAGACAGCTATAAAAGACCCCGAAATGACAAATCTAACGGGAAAACTAACGGCATAATTTATGCAAAAAAATGAAAAAAAACAACTGTTGTAACACATAAACATTCGACAACCACTGAATTAAGTGCTGCTGACTTTGGACAGGCACATACATATAGAATGTGGCGGAGTTAAACGTATTATAGGGATCCCAACCCTCCCAGAACCTGGGAAAAGGGGATAAAGTACAATATTAGAACCAACTATGAAAAATCAGTTGAAATAGGCTCAACTCATCAGATGCTACAAATACAACTGCTGGGCTAAATTTACTTATTTAGCTTTTTTGAATTTTCTTTTTAATTCGTGCTTCCCCGATTATGTCTATGTAGATAAAATGTCAATTGTGATAATAAAAAAATAGGGGCGAGCGATCCGAAAAGGACAATCAAAATCATAGATCGAAAATAAACTGACAACACCATGGCTAAAACAGAAGAAAAAAACGGACAAATAATAGTACACAAGACACAACATTGAAAACTAAAGACGGGGCAATACGAGCCTGGCTAAAAATAGGGGTGATCTCAGGTGCTGCGGACAGCTGATTAGCAGATCCTGCTTCATATGTGGCAACCGTCGTGTTTCTTATGAAATATATATAGCTGCATATTATATCAACAATATTGTTATGTCAGGATATGATATATCATACAAATGACAGCAGTAATGGAACACAATATTTACTATTAATAAATTTAGAGTGCCAGCATGTCCTTCTTTTGTTCAATATATTTCATATGATACAGTTGATATGCATTTCAAACTGGAATACCATAAGTTAAAGAGACCTTGATCTTTGGATTTCAGGTCCATGTTAAAAAAAAAAGAGTATTCGGTCAAGGTCAAAGATCAAGGTCATATTCTAAATTTTGATTTACGCATTTATTCATTATTTTCAAAAACCGTGTAAGATATTGACAACATATGTTTACTCAACTGTAAGTTACAACATGTTGTAAGTCATTTATATTGTTTGAATATGTACCCTGAAATCTAACAAGAGTGTTTTCCCCTCTTATAATTAGATTTATGCCTTCACTGATATAATTCATTAACCATACATATTAAAGAACTAAGGCCTTTTGATATAATGTCCTTGGTATATGGCCTTGAAATGAGGTCAACATCATAGGTTAAAAAGACGTTCTAGATTTTGACCTTTGCTTTAAATTTATATTTTTACATCATAAAGCCATAGGACTTTTTGCATTAGGTTACAAGCCATGATTATGACTGTAAAAAGATAACCGTTAGTGACTATGTGTAAGTCAGAAGTATTTATTCTTTTAACTCATTTCATAAAAAGGTGTGTAGAAACCATATAATTTTTGCCTATCCTTTGACACTGGAAAGAACATTTTTAACCGAATTTCAATATTTCATATCAAGATAAATCACTAAAAGTACTAGTGGGAAGACCTTCAATTGTTAACTACAAAATGTTGTCACCAAAAAATTACAGTGCCAGCATGTCTTCCTTTTGTTCAGTGTAAATGATCTATTAATTAGTTTTAAAAAAATCAGTAGTTTCAATGCCTCAGACTGACAGCTTTAGCAAAATTAATTGACCGTATTAACCAAAAGTGATCATATTTGCACTTTATTATGTAAATCTATATCGCCGCATAATAATTCAATAATATGCTTATGTCAGAATGCTTCGTTTAACACAAGTGACAGGTATTTTGGAACACAATAACTTCACAATTTTGTATGCATAAATTCATAGTGCCAGCATGTCCTCGTTTTATTAAATATATTGTGACGTATATCATGCTGATTCCCATTAGAAAATTGTTTGACGGCATCAACCAAAACTGACCATGTTTACACTTTGTTTTGTAAATTTATATAGCCACATAGTAAATCAGCAATTATTTAATGTCAGGATAGAATGTGTGGTGAATCAATATTGGAACACAATAACTACAATATTTGGTCCACTAAGTTAAGAGTACGTGTTTTCTTTAGTTCAATGTATATGATATATTGATACGTAACAAAGTGTCGTTAGTTTCAATTGACTGGTATAGAAACATTATTTGACCCTATCAACCAACACTGACTGTATTTACACTTAGGTATTTAAATCTATATGGCTGCTTTAAAAATCCGAAGATTTGTTTGATTGAATTTAAGTATAAATCATGCAAATGAAAGCAATATTGGAAAACGATCAATGCACAATATTTCCGGCATTAGTTTAGATTGTCAACATTTCATCTTTGTATTTTATTTCATAATACTGACACTGTCACTGTGTGTATATCTAGAATAGGGACTTTTTGTTTTTGATACTGACTACAAAAAATCATTTATTGTGTTTATCTGTAACTTAAAAAAAAAATACTTCTTAATCATTAATAGAGAAATAACAAACGAACTACTTT
Source organism: Mytilus trossulus (assembly GCF_036588685.1). Lineage (NCBI taxonomy): Eukaryota > Metazoa > Mollusca > Bivalvia > Mytilida > Mytilidae > Mytilus > Mytilus trossulus. Next base: position 11,721,172 of record NC_086383.1, on the reverse strand, counting down.
CATGCGTCGAATCACGGCGAATCTCAATTGACATCACAGGCTGCATTATGTCATTTGAAATTTTGTCACAGTGCTGTAAACATGGCGTTTTCTTGAGCAAAGTATTGGGAATCATTGCATGCGTTTTATTAATATTCTGCTTTGGAAATGACTTAAGTCAAATTTTTCACAAAGCATCAGCATAGTCAAAAATTAGATAGAACCGATATGAATCGGCAGATTTATCATCATTTTAAGTTCAACAAAATAAACTTATAATTATATTTTACTTAGTTTAGTGAATAACATAAAATTTGTCTTGTAATTATTTGCTCAGTGTTCATCATAAAAACGACCACATTGGTTTCAAATAATTTTAAGAAATCCCTGCAAGTGTAACTGTAAGCACACATTTCAGGAGGCATTGTAAACTGACTGTAAATTGTGTGAACAAGCTCTAGTCCAAATAATTATGACGTCCAGCAAGGCTATTTCTTTTTTCCTGGGATGCCTTCCTACCACTTACTTCAATAAAATATGACGTCAGGCAAGGCTATTTTAATTTTTTTCTGAGATGCCTTCCTAGCTTTTCCAGACGTTTTGATTATTTGGAATAAACAAGCTCATAACTTGTCAACTTTGTAATTATTTCAAACATTTTAATAGACTTCACTCAACTTTTAGCTTAATTTTTTTTCTTTTTTCAAAGTCATGTTCATTTAATTTGAACAAGGACTAAAGGTGTCAAAGAAGAAAAATATAATAGACTTACGAGATGTCATAATCATTTGGATTAAACATGGACCAGAAATATGAAACTATGGACATAACAGGTCGTGCGATAACCTAAAATTTCCGAAGCAAGTTTTTTGGAAGGCGACTTGGGTCAGTCACCCCTTATAAAGGCTACAATTATGGTCACAGACTGTTTGCCACATGTCCGTTCAACACAAAACGTTGTCTTGTTTGGTGATCACGTTTACACCCTTTTTTCAAATTTATCCTAGATCTACATTTGCATATGATTCACTTTTTTGTTCTTTGTTTTATGAATATCTGTCTTTTAATTGACGATGAAAACACATCTTTAACATTCTATATGATGGTCCCACAAAAATGTCAAAAATGCGTACATTTAATTTTTGTTTCCTAGCTTCTTACGTGCGATAGTGGGACCTTTTTGGTCACTTTTTATGTGTTGTATCTTTATATGAATTGCAACACTTTATAGTGACTGAATAAGTAAAACAAATACTTCTCAAGACACTTAAAAAGAAAACTTTACTATAAATTACTTGGAACAGCACCAGGTTGTGTATTGGTATTGTGTAAATAAAAACTAAGATTTGAACAACATCAACGATATGTAAGTTGTACCCAGTTTATCAGGTGTTTCATACATTTTTAATTCTGTTCACAACTTTACAACAATTGTCAAAAAAGATAAACCAACTTTGTGAAAGTTTCAAACGATGACAAGTGTTTCATAAAAGGGAAAAGTTGATCCTAAAGCCCTGCATTTGCGCATGTCATTTGCGTACTAACCCAATAATTTTAATATCACGGCCAGTTCACTGATACTGACATTATCAGCGAGTACACATCAAAGGAAAAATACACAAATTACCAATAAAACAAAACTATTAGACCATCATCTAACATTGACATGTCTGATTTCATTTGTACTTTATAGTGAAAAGTATAAGAACAGTATACTGTTAGAATATCAGGTCAGTTGATTGATTTTGTATGCAGCTAAATGTCAAGTGGCAACTATTTCATTCAATTCATCAGTATTTTTCAATTCAAAGATCCAAACAATGGCCTTATCATACCTTCTCCTTAAATCAAAGAGCTGAAAGCTCTGAAGAAAAATGACGCCACTGTCTCTAATATTGGGATAGTTTTTATGCAAGTCTTGATTTTCACATACCGTAATTAGTTTAACAATGCAACATGTCTCGTAAGCATATAATTGATATTCGTATATGTGTGTGTGTGAAGTGAAGGTGCCAACTGGCTGGTTTTTTTTTAAGACAAATGAATAGGTCAAGACTACCTGAATTGTACAAATAAATACCGTAGAAAGGCTTCTATATTTCTCACTGGTACATAGGCTGAATCCGGGTCCGTTCGCGCCCATTCACGTTTGCACCAACTCATGTTCGCCCCCTTTCACTTTCACACCCTACATGTTCGCAACTAATCTTAATTGGTTTTGTGTTTAATAACTCTGTAAGCAAGTGTTTTCTTATAAGTATAATTGTTGTCATTGTCTCAAAATAAAGTGAGACAGCATTTTTTTTTTGTGTTGAATAAATCTTAATCATGTTTTGGATAGCGTATTGTTAAAGATAATAATAATCCTTTCTAAATAAAGTGGTATTTTGTCAACGTTTTATTTAGCGTTGAATAACTCTTAATCATGTTTTGGTTAGTGTATTGCTATACTTTGTTTCATTGACCTCTTTCATAATGAAGTGAGATTCTGACTATTTTTTTTCTGTGTGTTGAATAAATTTTATCATGTTTTGGTTATAATAGTGGATTGCTATATTTTGGTTCCTATATTTTATTGTTTCGTTGTTTCAGATCAAAGGGCTTAAAAACAATTATCTTTTGTGTTTTTCCTTTAAAATCTTCAATGTTTTACTCATACCAAGCTAAAAATACATTCAGTATTTACACCAAAGCAATTTAAAACAACAATCATGATTTTCCAATTATTCAACTTGAATTTGAATTAAAATTGGTCGCGAATGAGTAGAGTGCGAACGGACCTTGGGTGTGAACGTGCGAGGTGCGAAAGTGTATTGGGCAAAAACAGACCTGATACCACATAGTCTGAACCCCCTTCTCCCACAAAATATGATGTAAATTAAAAACAAATTGCTCAGAGAATAATTGAAGTCTTTCCACTAGAAAAGATCTATTTTTATATTGAAATATGAAAAATCAGTTTAAAATGTTAGTTCCTATGGCTTTATGACGTCCTATTAACCTATGACCTTGACCTCAATTTCAAGGTCACAAACCATGGACCTTGAATCAAAATATCCTAGGTCTTTAATATGTTTGGTTAATGAGAACTACCACTTGACGCGTAATTTTAAATGTAAGATGGACAAAAACTCCCTTTTATTGTATGCGCAGCCTTTCAACCAAAATATACAAGTAAGGACATGTCGCAACTAATAATTTATGAAAAATTATTTGTCAAAATGTCATACAGTATTTGAAAAGAAGTGAAAATAAGCCAAAATCAAAATTTATAATATGACCTTGACCTTTGACATTGACCACATTTTCATTTTTAGTACCAATGACCTCATGAAGACCCTAGGTCTCTATCAGTTATGGTTTACCAGTTGAAAATGCATATCGCTTGAATCAAATGAAAAAGGGGGAATAACTCTCATATGGAGTCCCCATAGAGCTATGGTTCAAACAAATATTCTTATCCTAAATATGTAACGAGCAATTTGGTAAAATAAAATCTTTTACGGTTACGAAGGAGAGGTGGCCACAAGAAAAACAGTGTTTGGGGAGATAACTCTTACAACGTAATGTATTTTGTTATAATTACATTTGATATATGTTTCATTATAATACTTTATTCTGATTGGCTAACTGCACATCACATGTTATTCCTCAAGCAATTGCATCACTCAATAAAACTTTTCATTCATGATAACACGTGGTCCCACAATAAAGTGCACAGATGAATTGAATAAAAAAGTTATAAAATTCGTGTTTTCATGATCCTAGCTAAAAAAAGTAATTATAAGTATTGAATGTTTCTTTTTGTAACCTCATAGGGTTGCAAAAGCGTTGACCGTGTGCACATTTTTAGAATGAAGCGCTTATGCGCTTCATACAAAAAGTACTTCGGTCAACGCTTTTACACCTCAATGAATTTACCAAAAAAAGCATTCAATACTTAAATGCAGTTGTAAATTTTGTTCATGTACATTTTGAATGTATTTATTTTTCTCAACTACATGAATTTTTTGGTGTATTTTTAATGATATATATGAGTAGTCCAAATAATTATTATGTCTGGCAAGGCTTTTTAAATTTTATTCTGGGACACCTTCCTATGACCACAAGGCTATGTTAATTTTTTTCTGGGACGCCTTCTTAGGAAGCCTTCCTACGAACTTCTTAGGAAGGCGTCCCAGAAAAAAATAAAATAGCCTTATTGGATATTTTTATGCATTATTTAACCAGTTGAGTCTTTTACAGGATTGTTTGTTTAATGCTGTTTAAACATTACTGAAAAAAAACCACCTTAAATTTGCTAATTATTTGGCATGAAAGTTTGATTTATTGAAAGGGACTCATAGTTTTCCATTTAATTTTAATAATTGTCTAATGGTTAAAACAATAGCTTCGTTGTTTACTTTTATACACAACAACATATTCACTTTGGTCTCGTTGTTTACCTAATATTCACTATGTACTTGGTAACAGTTATTAATTAATTGAATAGAAAATATTATAATAAATATTATTGGAAGCCGAATTGACGTCAAATAGGTGCCGATTTGACTAGATGCCAATTTAACCAGGTGCCGACTTGACTTGTACGTTTCAATTCCTCTGCGATCGTTTGCGGTATTTTCTTGAGAAAACCTATTTCCCATCATCAAAGAGAAGAAGAAACTGCTTGAAATGATTCCCGAACGCTTCGTGATTGTTAAAATAAGTTTAATTCACTCAAAAACAATTTTAAAACTTGCGATGTTTAAACAGGAAGTTTCAAAAGCACGTGTAAAAGAAGAAATTAACTGGTGAGAGTGGAAATCCGTACATAACATATATCACTATAGTACGACTTTTAAAGCAAAACAGTTTCATCTTTTTGTAAAACAGTCTTTAATATACCTATCACATTAATGTTTGAAGGGTCTTAAGCTTATTCAAACCATATAAGTCGGTATGAAACACCAAAACGGAATGATAATAACCGATTACGTTTTGTAGTTTACAAAATTCTGGACTGGTTCCTGTCAAACTACAACACTTTCTTCAACTGTAGTGGAATACAAACAGAAACCAGTTAGTTTGTAAACTGGTTCCTGGCTGATTACTACACAATGCTCATGCATAATGATAACACAAGCACATTCCTCCAGTTTGTATTGAAATTAGTAAATACGAAACCAAGCGCGGTAGGCAGAGAAATCAGGTCGGCAGTTATGGAACAATGACTGCGTCATTTTCCAAAAAGCATCAATTGTCTTTGTATGAAATTTTGCATTCTTAATATTGTGTAAAATAAATAAAGTTAAGTTGAGCTGGTATCTTATTACAAAAATGCCATCATTGATTTAAAAAAACTATAATAAACAAAAAAAAATTAAAGTAGAAAAACTTTTATTTTGTATGAAAATATTTAACAAATTAACAAAAACATTTGCATCAGCTTTCAATAACATACCAAAAAGCTAATGTCTAACATATTTTACAATTCATTCACTTATAATCATTTACTATGTTATGACTATACATACAAAAAATACTGCCACATTCAAGTATTCCTCTGTGCTTTGTTGGTTATATTATCTTTTTTACAAGCTAATTTTCTAAATAAAAATAGCTATAAAACACAATTAAATTAGTATCATGATCATGTATAAGAGCCAAAAAAAAGAAGATCACTTTGATTTGCCTGTGATAAAATAATATGCAAATGTGATGGAACACAGATCTGGGTACATATCAAAGTCCCATAACTCCAGTGAAATAGTGGAATACAAAAAAAAATATTTTAGGGTTAAAAACTAAAAAGAGATTCTATAATTTCCTTTTTCAGTAAACAGATTAACTTGTTATTTGAAAGTAAACAGATTTAAAAGTAAAACAAATATTTCAAATAACAAGTTATTTTACTAGTAGGAAACTAGATTTATGTCCTCTCTGACATATATTAGTACATACATTTGGCTGCAGTCAGTTTCAAACAACAACATTCCAATAAGGTATAATACTATATTCATTGAACAGCTGCAAAAATTTAATAATATTAAAAAATCTGATTTATGCATGAAAACATTGCATTAACATACCATTTTTAATTATATTAAAATCATGCAATATATATTAATTGACAAAAACTTTTGCAGTGCTGTAAGAAATATACAAAAAAAATGTCTTTTTAGCATATAATCAATATTGTATTTTGACAAATTCAAATAACATGTCTAATCACCTTACATTAACAATACAGAACAGTCCAAATATTGATTTACCTAAGTTATCTCCCATTTTAAAGTTACCTCCCTTACAAGGTTTAGAAAAAAAAATGTTTACATGTTTTTAACTCGAAATGTTATTATAAAGTTTTTTATTTTATTAATTTAAAATTACACATATTGTTTTGAAATGCACAAAATCAAGAAATGACAATTAATTAAATGAAATTTTTTATGTTATAACAAGGAAATGGATAAATCCAGCATTTTTTCATCATTATTTTCATTGTGGAAATATATGCAGACAAGAAACCACAAAATAATATAATAGAAACTTTATGATAACTATTGAAACATTCTAATAAAATAAAAAGTAGTTTCTTGGGTGCCACATAATTTTTCAATGTAATATATACTTAAAAGTTGATGTACTTCAAGGAAAATTTTGAAATTTCACACAATATATAAATTTTTCATTAGTTTGTTGACATGGCAACTTATTAAATGTTAAATGAGTTTTCTAATTTTTTAAATACATTGTTACTTATTGCAGTTAAGACAAATTTGGGAAGACATATTGGTAACATTCCAATTTCTGGGGCAAACATTTTTTTAGAACTTTTTTGGTTTCTCTCTAGATGATATCTTTATCTTTTAACTTCATTCTATGATTCTATCTTAAGTTTCCTACCATAATATATATATATTGCGTATCACTTTAGGTTGTCCCTAAAACACACAAGCAATTCTAATCAAAATCAGGAAGTGATCTTAAAAAACTGAATAATGAAATCCTTAATTAGAACGTCATGGTCATCACTATAAGAAAGAAGATGTGGTATGATTGCTCCACAAGAGACCAAATGACACAGAAATTAGCAATTATATGTCAATAAGTCTTTCACTGTTTTTCCTTTAACACACCCAATGCAGTAAGCTAATCCTCTATGGGAGATAATTTTCATATCAGAAAAACAGACAAGAGGAACTATATCCTATTACAGAATCGTCAGTATTATACATCAAGCTTCCTGTAGGATCCTACCATACAGTCTATAGCGTCTTCCTTCATCGTGGGTTTCTTCAATGTGCCATCCACAAGTCCATATTTGGCTTCACTATCAAAGTGTGCATCCAGCTTGAGTAATTCATCCATCCATTCCTTCAAATAAATTCAACAACAATATCTATTATAGGATTAATAAAAAGACGTTTAATCCTTATAATTCTTTCAAATTGATGACAGGGAATATATTTTTTCACACTTGACACCTCCTTCACATGTAAATTGTATAGTTATGTTATTGAATAGGCCTGGTGCATGAATATATTTGTTGGCTAATGCAAAAATATGTACTCAATGAAATTTGCTATCTGATAAAAAGTAAACTGCAAAAACTCTTATTATCATTCAAACGAATGTTTTTGTGTCAACAATTAACTTACAGTGAAAATATAAAAAAATAACGTCATTGTTATTATCGACGCCATCTTGTTTACATTGGTTACAAAAAGAAGTTCAGTCAAGTCGATAATCAAAAAATAACCAACGTCAAGATCAACTACCGGAAGTCCTTTCGACCAATCATATCAACCTATTCCCTTAAATGCAAATCCTTTCAGAATTATTTATTATTAAAAGCAAATTATTTAGGCAAATCTGATGAATTACTTTTTTAAGAAATACAAATTTTTGTCATATCCCCACATGATATCTATGAAATAAATAAATAATCATCATGCATGTTTAAACCTTCATTACAGGAACTAATACAATAACATAATATCTAATTGAATTAACAGCAGTGTTAGAATAGCATTATACACCAATCTTCTGCATTTTAGTAATTTGTTGCTTTTTGAAATACTTAACAATAGAACTGCATGGACAGTCTGTTTGATGTTTTGCTATGACTATATCGAAAAATGTTCTTACCTTTAATAGAGATGTCTGTATTTAAATAATGCATAACCAAAAATATCCATACATTAAAATGTATTGAACTAGGCATGAAAATTTAGAAAAGGCAAGTGAAATGAAAACACAACAATTTTTTTTTTACCCTATCATATCTAGATTTTTTCGTGTCTGCAACATAATTATATTTGAATATTTATTATGTACCTTATTGGTGTATTTTGGACCTTTTCCTCCAAAGTCTTCAGGAATATACTCTTCATCAATAAATTCTTTCAGTTCCTCAAATTTTTTCCCATGAAAATGTAGCTAAAATACAAAAATATAAGTTTATATTTGAATATTCAACAAAAAATAAATTTTGTATAGTCTTGTAAGAAAAAAACATGAAATAAATTATCTACAATTTTCCTTCAATCCAAGAACATTGGAATCCACGAAAAATAAATAATTCTATAGTATACTATATATATAGCTAGTGCTCAAAACTGTAAAATCCATGATTTCTATGGAGATTACTTTCTAAGGCTAGACCTGTTAGCTGTAATGAATTATTTCTTAATATAACTTGCACTATTTGCCATATTCCTATAGCTTTTATGATAATAGCCAACAACCACTAACATTTTTTAATAACACAAAAAATGTAAGTTAGAATTTCTCCAATTTTCAGGGTGGGTACCTCTTGTTTTACTGATCTTTTTACAATTTACACTTCACTTCACTTTAATCTAACTCCAAAAGTTTTCCAAATGATTACACGTTAAAGTTCTAAATTTCAGGGACAATAACTTCATAATAGGAGGACAGATTCACTCTAAAATTGTAAAGTAAAAGAAAGTTTAGGTTAAAAACATATTTTATTTGCAAAAGTTGCACTAAGAATTGGATACAATTATAACAATATTAGTGGTGTTCCCTCTCTAAATGTCAAATTGGCTGTTGAACATTTGACATCTAATGGTAAAATAATTATAAGTGTAAAAAATGATATATAAAAATAATAATGTATCTTACCCTAGAAACTGTTTTCTCCTTCATAAACTGTTTAACTATAGCAAACACATAGTCAAAGATTGCTGGTTCATTGAAGTAATGTATCCCTTTAAATCTGGCTGGAAAGGCATCCTACAATTACAATAACACATATATCATTTCAATTAAATGTACATACAATGGCTTACTTTTACAATAACACATCTATCATTTCTATTAAATGTACATACAATGGCTTACTTTTACAATAACACAACTATATTTTCAATTAAATGTACATATTATAGTATAGTATATATTTGTTTAGGGGCCAGCTGAAGAACGCCTCCGGGTGCGGGAATTTCTCGCTACATTGAAGACCTGTTGGTGACCTTTTGCTGTTGTTTTTTTTATTTTGTCAGGTTGTTGTCTCTTTAACACATTCCCCATTCCATTCTCAATTTTATACAATGGCTTACTTTTACAATAACACATCTATCATTTCAATAAAGGTGGTACCTAACACTTTCCCTAAAACTAATTAGGCTCGTTTAATTTTCATAAAATTTTGAACCAACTGTTTTGTCAGAAAAATTGCACTGGTTATATAGCAGTTTGACAAAGACCAACTTTGATCATTGAGAAGCTTAATATTCCCTTTACAACACAACGTAATTAAAACGTTAAGCTGACTTTACAGAGTTATCTCCCTGTAGTGTTAGGTACCACCTTAAATGTACATGCAATGGTTTACTTTTTCAAGTTGTGACTTGGTTTGAGAGTTGTCTCATTGGCACTCGTGCCACATCTTCCAATATCTAATAATTTAAACCAGTACCCCTTATCTAACCTTTATAAAATTGCCTTATTCCATGTGTTCTATTGGTTGATTGATATAAGAATAGCTGCCCATTCATTAATTAATTAATTAATCAACATCTGACTTAGCTTGTTGGTCTAGAATATAGTATGGTATATTCATATCTCATTTAGCATGTTATTTTCACATATATATATGCATACATAAATTAGGCCGTTATTTTTCTGTTTGGATTGTTTTGCATTTGTCATTTCAGGGCTTTTTATAGCCGAATATGGGGTATGCGCTTTGTTCATTGTTAAAGGCCGTACAGTGACCTTTAGTTGTTAATTTTGTCATTTGGTCTCTTGTGGAGAGTAGTCTCATTGGCAATCATACCACATCTTCTTTTTTTTATATTTTTAGTGTTTGAAGTTAAGCAGTCATCAATTAATCAACATTCTTATCACACTTTCATTTTTAACCTGTTAGTAATTAAAAAAGAACTGTTTATGTACTCGTCAAACTCTTTATTTCTACCTCACATTATCCTGACCTAAAATCCATGGAGGAATCTGAATTCCTTGGAGCAATTTATGAAAAGTTTGTAACATTGAGTTCTTTTAAAAACCTGGATCTGATTTAATGGAACATAATTATTTGGTTGGAATTGGATCCAGATTTTACTGCTACAAATTTTAGATAATGGTACCTGAATTAAACCCATGACTCTACGAGCATACAGTGGTGAAATATTTTTTCCGTGACTCCATCCAAATCCGTCTAAATCCATAACCATTATAATACCATTTATCTGGGTTTCTTCATCCTACAAAAACAAAATAATTTGAAAAATAGAAAAGTATAAAATATGTGTTGGTACTGGTATATTATGATTTTTCAACTGACATTTGTATAACATTTATTTACATGACTTTACATATATTTTCATTCACTGATCAATATAAAATGAGGCTCACCTGTTATGTTTGGTCACTTCCATCTATGTAATTTGTATAAAGATGACTGCTAAGAAGAAAGAGTATAAAACTTTACTTTGTATGAAGATGACCAGTATGCCAATAATCTTCTTTGTAGCTTTTAGGGCATAAAATATGATGAATAGAGAATGGAAAGGTGGAAAATTTTGTAAAAGAGACAACAATCTGACCAAACAACAGAAAACAGCCAAGGGCTACCAATAGGTCTTCCATGTCACAGGGAAATTCTGCACCTGGAGGGGGCTTCAGCTGAGCTTGCCCTTAAAAACATAATGCATACTAGTTTCAAAAAAGGAATCATACTTAACTCCTAAACATAGAAATGAACACCTTTTTTATGTTATTGATGTATTTGTAGATTTGGCTGATCATGTACTACGTTTACATACAAGTCTAAATTATAAACTATGTGTGCACGCAAAACAAATTTCGTTGTAGAAGGGTCTAAAAACAGCACAAACAACATTTTCCAACAGACCAAAAAAGTGAAAAAGTATATTTAAACAAAACGCATTTAACTAACAGGTCTAACAACTGATGTTCTTTAACCCTGCTGACTGCCATTGGCGATTGCCAAATAAAATTGATCACAAGATGTAACAAAATGGATCTTTATATAAATTTAATACTAAACAGAAAAAAAAAAAATGTCTCTTCAGTGATGTTAGGGATCGAAATGGTATTTGGAAGGCCATTTAAAAAGTACCCTCATCTTTAGAAAAAGTACTCTCATTTTTAGATAAACTCTTGATTTTTAAGAGTCAATATAGGATGAACAGATCATATCAACCGGAGGGAAAATATGATACAAGCCCAAACAAAAAATATAAACCAGTCTAAATTGAAAACTACGTTCAAACCTATGATTGCGTTGGATAAAAACCGCAATATATATATATATCCCGTATGAATAAATCCCATCCTGCATGAATATATCACAATGCTAAAATCATGCACTGAAAATATAACAGCAACATGGTTAGTTCAAGTGTAAACATGAAAAGAAATTCTGACTGACCAATCATATTCAAATATTCCAAGATATATGTGAATCATATATAAGAAATAAGGTAAAAACTAAGCAACAAATATTGAATATACCTCTATCAGTCTGGACATAGTCAGGAAATTAGTTCTAAAAATATCATTGATACCAAACTTTGAAGGATTCCATTTACCTGAAAAAAGAAAAAAAAACACATACATATGTTTACTAGTCACAAATAATTATCAACATTTCAAATATTTACAATGATCAAAAAAAGAAGATGTGGTATGATTGCCAATGAGACAATTCTCCACAAAAGACCAAATGACACAGAAATAGTAAACAACAATGGGTCTCGAAATGACAGATGTAAAATAGTTCAAAAAAGAAAACTAAAGGCTAATTTATGTACAAAACATGAACATAAATCAAATATGTAACACATCAACAAACAACAACCACTGAATTATAGGCTCCTGACTTGGCACAGGATGGTCTTCTACCAAATCAAAGTTATGATCCAAAATCAATTCAAAAGTTGTCTGAATTTTTAAATTGCTTTCAATTGGTAGATCAAAAATATAATATGTTGACACATGGATATTTCTTGTTTTCATGTAATATATAAAAAAGAAGATGTGGTATGATTGCCAATGAGACAACTGTCCACAAGAGACCAAAATGACACAGAAATTAACAACTATAGGTCACCGTACGGCCTTCAAAAATGAGCAAAGCCCAAACCCAATAGTCAGCTATAAAAAAGCCCTGAAATGACAATGTAAAACAATTGAAACCAGAAACCTGACATGTAAAAAATGATCAAAAAACAAATATACAATTACATAAACAAATGACAACCACTGAATTACAGGCTCCAGACATGAGACAGACACATACATTTAGTTATCTCAATAATATGAGGCAAATATTGAAATTAAAATGGGTTGCTGCATGTTTATATTTTCTGAGCCTTAAATGTTGACACAAAGAAATGTCTTGTCATGCAATTTACACAGTATAATGCAAATGTTAAAAATGAAATAAGTTGATAATTGTGAGGCTACTAAGTTGATGATTGATATTGTCTTTTGACCCTATTATTTAGATTCCTGCTATCCTTATGTGTATTATTGTATATGTATACTAACCTGGCCTAAATATAATGACTTTTCGTCCCAGCTTGTCTCTCTGAGGAAGAACTCCTGTAATACCTGCCTCTAGAACATGTTTTACAGCAGCAGGACGCAGCCCCTCGAATAGTTCTGCATTGTCTACCTTCATTTTGAAATGTGTCATAATCAGATTAAATGCTCTCTCATAGTCAAATTTTTTAGCTCGTAAGAAACGTAACAAAAATGCATCATCTGTGCGAATTCTTAAAGCTGAAATTTAAATATATTGATATCATAGTTAATCATATATACCTCTTGTAATTATTCCAAATAATTTAGGATTTGACTCAACATATAAACTAAAGTAAGAAAACAGAATCAAATATTTCAGCAATTTTCCATTTGTAAAGGGGCATAACTCTAGATTGTTTAAAGCATGACACAACAAAAATTCAACTCGATCTGTGGTTTGTGGTAATTAGCATTGTGTATAGGTTTCATCACATTTGGTTGAGGCAGATTAAAGTAAGAGAAGGAAAACGAAAAATTCAGCATATTTTCCGTTTATAAAGGAGAATGGCATAATTAGTGTTAATACTGTAGATTCATTTTTTTTAGTGGATATAAATTTTCGTGGTTTGAGGAAAATTGTATTTTAGTGGATAGTTTGATTTTTCGTGGATTTTCCGAAGTCTGCATACAAGCCAATATAAATTTTGGGGGTCTCATTGGGGGGTTCCGATCCCGGATCCCGCTTACTGTTTTGTCAGATCCCTGTATCCCGCTTACAAGATGTATGTAAGCAATTCTCATCTTTTTGTCATTTCCCCGTGTCCCGCAAGACCTCATTTCCCGTTTTCATGCCACAATAATTTGACTTTCACGTGTCACGCTTACAAAAAATCGGCAATCCCACGTCACGCCTAGACCCAAATGAGACCCACAGTTTTGTACCTTGTATAACATTTCAAATCCTTGGTTTACATGTAACAATGAAATCCATGAAAATTGGAACCCCACGAATATTAATGAATCCCCAGTAAGCATTGTGCATAAGATTCATACCATTTGGTTATGGCAAACTTAAGTTAGAGAAGGGAAACAAAAAATTCATCAAATTTTCCATTTGTGTCTAGAATGGTAAAAAGGGTGCCACCCAAATTCAAACTTGATCTATGTTTTATGGTAATAGGCATTGTGTATAAGTTTCATAACATTTGGTTGAAGCAAACTAAATTTTTGATGTAGGGGGGTAAAACTTAATGCCCCCTCTGCTAGGCATGATCATAAAAATTGTTTAGACTTTAGTCTCCATTCTAAAAGATGACATACCTTTTTCCTTTTGAACCATTTCCCTTAGAGCTTGTATATCACGACTACGCCATTCTGGTTTTTCATTTAATTCTTCTTGAGCTTTCTTCACAAGTTCTGGGCTTAGTGTACACACATAATCAGAATTTCCATTTTCTGCCATTTTGATTTTGTCAAATTTGATTATTTGCGTATTCAAATCAATGTCTCATAGTTCTGAAAAAAAAAAAAAAAAATCTAATCATTATTATATTATTTTTACAACTGCTATATAGTTTGAGCATGTCACACAAAGCCAGTCTTCTAGGTAACTTTTAAATCTACTGACATGTAGCTTAAATTTAAAGAAAATTTTGTTAAGATTCTATTCCCTTGAAGAAATGATATTTACTGGCCTGACAGTAGTTAACCCTTTCCTCCATGGAAATGTTTTTTTTACATACTTGATTTACATAGGATTTTTTCACTAAAAAAATCATCAGGTTTAAAGTATTAATGCATTACTAAAACAAATATTTCATGAGTGAAAGTCCAATCAGATATTCTTATAAATATCCTTTTTATATTAATTAGATACATTTTTTTTAAAGTCTGATAAAGTTTTTTCAGAGGCAATAGCTTTCAACTGAGGCACTACACAGGCGTTGAAACTGGTGTCATTATGGAGTTAAGGGGGTGGCGTCAAAAAGGGTCATTATGGAGGAAAGGGGGTGGCGTCAAAAGGGGTCACATTGGAGGAAAGGGTTAACTCCATACCGTTATTCATAACCAGCCTGGGCTGGTGGCACTGTTGTTGAGGATGAAGACTGTAACAAAGCACAGTTTTTCATTTATTGTACTACTGTCATTCCATTTTAGAATTGAAATTTACCAAAACCTATATGCACATATACCGACTTGTTACAAAGCAGTGGTGGATCTAGAAATTTTCATAAGTGGGGGCCTAAGAGGGGGTTAATTTTGTCACGCTTCAGTGATTCCCTATATATGCAACCCAATTTTTTTCCGAAAAGGGGGGCCTGGACCACCTGGCCCCCCCTAAATCCGCATCTGCAAAGCAATATTCCTTCCTTAAACATTTATTAAACTAATTAAAACATTAATATTGGTAGACAATGTTAAAATAATCTTTTGATATATTAATATTAAACTATCTTTTCATGTTAGTAAATAACTTTCAAAATTATAATTTCATCTATAGATTTCATTTTATTTTCATTACTCAACTGTGTCCAGTACAAAACATTACAATGACAATTAGCTTGGTTACACACAGCAGGGTTTATTACTATCTATTTCCTACCTTAAAACAAACTTATCAGATGTTTAAAAATTAAATTCCTTCAAGTAGATAAATGTCCTTAACAAAAACAGGTTTCTACTGCTACTATTAGAACATGTAACATCAAAGTAGCTTTATAAATACATGTACATGTATATATCATTATTAAGCGATCATTATGAGAAAATTATTAATTGTCACATTAAAGGCAAAATTACTACAGCAACATGGTTAAGATTAATACGAGAACTATCTGTGCTCCAGGTTGTTGTTAATTTTACAAATGACTCAACAAAGTGAAGGTAGAAATTACCTTAAATCCAGGTGATAACCTCGCTAATAATCTCATCGAAATAAAGTGATATACATGTACATGATATATATGTAATTTCAAGCCACACCAATATTCTATCATATACAATATTACAACAATGAGTTGAAAACATATAAAATACTGAGATTCTTATAATATCAAAGTAGAGCTGCGTAAATACATGAACATGTATATATATCATTATAAAAGAGGGACGAAAGATACCAAAGGGACAGTCAAACTCATTAATCGAAAATAAACTGACAACACCATGCCTAAAACTGAAAAAGTCAAACAGACAAACAATAGTACATATAAAGTGTAGGTACAATTTACCTTACATCCAGGTATTAACCTCCCTAATAATCTTATCAGGTAAAGTGACATACATGCACATGTAATTTCAAGCCAGACTTAAACCAGACCAATATTCTGTCATATATATCAACCGAGAACTAAAAACTGTTAACTATAGATTCTTATCTTACATGTCTTACGATTATGTTTCAATACCTTATTTGAAATAATAAGAATCCACCTTTTGAACTTTATTGTTATTACACAGCACACTATAGTCGGAGTATTTAAATTTCAATAAAGTCAAAATTTATTGCACATTTTAAATCTACCAACTTGAAAATATTCTACCTTTTGAACTACCTTTTGAAGTTATTTTCACACAGCTTAGTGAAGGAGTATTTAAATTTAAATAAAGTTGAATGTATGTTTAAATAAACAAGAATATAAATTTTAATCAAACAGTTTAAAATCTTAATTCAAATTAATGTAATCTTTGTTTCCTGGTATTTGCACATTTCATTTCCTACCCTAAAAATAAATAATCTTTTTGACACAGTTTTATAAAGCTGACATATTTTCCTGCTTTAACAAAAAGTTAAAAGATTTCCTTTTATAACTTTATTTAACAAACTCAGATTTTTACCTGAATAATGTAGCTAAATCAAACAATATTATGTATCATTATAAAACAAGACCATTTGATTTCTTTTTTTTATCATAACAACATTTTAGTTCAAATAAATACATTTAACATGAATTATCAAGGGGCAGCTCCAGGGCGCTTAAAGCAAATGTTAACCCTCTTCATTCAAATGTGGGTTTAATTTAGCTGTATGTTTACTGATTTTACTGCCTGTCTCACCCATCATCCCCACCCATAAGGCAAAAAATTGCAAAAATTCAAACTTTTGGATATGAAAATTTCAACTTTAAAACTTTTCATGTAAGTATTTTTTTTTCAGACAGACTGACATTGAGAATGGAAATTGGGAATGTGTCAAAGTTACAACAACCCCACCATAGAGCAGATAACAGCCGATGGCCACCAATTGGTCTTCAAAATCTATCATCTTTATCTTACAAAACAAAATATGATTAATTTCTATACAGCCTAGTCCAAAAAAATTATGACATCTTGAAAGGCTACTATATTTTTCTTCTTTAGCGAAGGCGTCAAAGCAAAAATCAAAAATAGCCTCCCAAGACGTCATAATTATTGGGACTATATACAGCCATGACAGCCTCACTAATAGACAAAGAACTTACCTATAGATACATCATTGAACATTTCTTACTATCTGTATGTCTATTATCCTTAAGAACTTAGCTTATATAATGTTGATACAGTTCCATATTTCTTGGTACACATGTATACTGTTTAAACTATATTATGATTATTAAAAAAAAAGAAAATTACTTAATGGAAGTTTTTTTTTTAAAACAGGTTGATCACCAATAAAATTCTATGTACACAGTCAATATACATGATATAAAATATATACAATTATCCTACCTTGTAACAAATTAAATGCCCAAAAATGTCTCGTCATTCAAATGTGTATTCACATTTAAACTATATATTTGTTCTCTTTTCAATCATCCATGGCCTAATGAAAATCACCAAACTGTGTCAATTCTAATCACAACAATACATACATGCAGATGTCAAAGTAGATTTAATAGTAATAAATTTTTAAAAAAATAATAGACTGTTATTAAACTATTCTTGGTTTATTTTTGTCCTTTTCAAACTTTTTAACTTTTAAATTGAGTCAGAATTTATATCTTTTTCCATTAATAGAACTGTTCACTTATTTGACTGATTTTTTTTCACACAGCCAGGATAAGTATGTAAGCATACAGACATGAATTATGATAACAAATTTATGAAAGTTATATTATTTGTACTTTCTAAGAAAATTATAATGAATATTAAAATACGAAACCAGTCACTTTAATTGACTTATGAAGAAAAACAGTACTTTGTATACATAACATACAGTGTACAACCTCCTACAACATTGTACAACAAGTATAATAGTCATTAGTGGTGGATTAATAAATTGAGAATGGAAATGGGAATGTGTCAAAAAGACAACAACCCGACCATAGAGCAGACAACAGCAGAAAACATGTGAGCGGGATCTATTCATGTCTTAATTTGGCATATGAATATTTGAATATTTGCATATTTGTGCCCTTCCAGCTGTGTAGTCATGTCAGGTGGGGATTAACAATTTCATAAAAGGGCCAAAACATACAGAAAGAATGTTTGGACTGAATTAAGGTATATTCATGGTATATTCATGGTATACTGACATCTTGGATTGAACAATTTCAGTACAAAATCGGTCTAGTTATTTGCCCAAATCTGCAAATTTGGAGACAGATTTGCAATTTAATGGTTAGACTGTTTATTCATATAAAGAAAACTTGGTAATTAATTGTATTTTTTTTAATATTTAAACAAATATATATCATTTTTACTAGTCATTAGAATATTTTTTTCAAATGAGCGATTACAGGGGAGATAACACTTTTAGTAAAAAAAATTATACAGGACAAATAGGGAAATTTTAATATATTTTTACTTGTAGCAAGAAAACGATTTCAGTGACACCATTTTTTCAGCAATCCACGAAAATTGATACCCATAAAAATAAATGAATTTGCAGTAATGTCACATGCATGTCACACATTTACATTAATCTCATGTGAGTTTTCCTGAAAATATTAAATCCATAAACATGATAAAGGCACTAGATGGATGCATGAAATTTATAACATGTTGTTTTATTTGTAAGTTCTGTATCATGTCAGAAATAAATATTAGCCAGTCACTGGTGTAACTTAAATAAGTCATTAGAGTAAAGTATGATGTCCATTATCACTGTACTTAAGTATACATATTTTTTTAAGAGGCCAGCTGAAGGACGCCTATAAGTGGGGGAGTTTCTTGCTTCATTGAAGACCCATTGGTGGCCCTTGGCTGTGGTCTGCTCTATGGTTGGGTTGTTGTCGATTTGACACATTCCCCATTTCCTTTCTTAATTTTATCAGAGAAAAATAACATACATGAAGTGCGTTACATTTGTACATGTTTTATAATAAATGGGTCAATTATACATTTTTGATCATGTATTCCTCATTTTTTTGGTCCTTTATAGCTTGCTGTTTGGTGTGAGTCAAGTGTTATATATTTATATATATATGTTTATGCCTCTGGTCTTATATATGTGTTATTCAGTTATATATCTGTTTTTACAGAACTGTTCAAGTAATGTTCGGAAACGCCTTTTTGTTTTACTCTCTCTTTTTTATTAAATGTCGTTAACAAAAAAGATGTGTTTTTGTTCATGAGCTCTGTCGCAACCCCAAAACTAAAGTACAAAGATAGGCCCATATCATTACACAAGGCTCTGTGTTGAAGACTGTACTTTGACCACTAATGGTTTACTTTTACAAATTGTGACTTGGATCAAGAACTGTCTCATTAGCACTAATACCACATCTTCTTTTATCTGTTTAGTGATTAGTATGTATGTTATTACAGACAATATGTGCCTGTATGAGGGTAGTGTTTTAAACACCCTTTATTGTCTGGCAGTGAAACAGCCATTTTCAGCTACAGTTAGCGTCAAATTTATTCAAATTTTACCATGTTTCGTCAAAATATTATCCTTGTTGTGATTTGTCAGAGGACTGAAATAATTATCGTGACCGTTATTTTTGGAAAAAAATTAACGTGATTCCTCAAAATCATAAGATTTTTTTAACATCTAAAATAAAGTGCATATTTTATCATGTTTATTGTCATGCTCCAAAAATTCCCATTTACTGCATGTTAATGTCATTTTGCAAGATTTTTTTTACCGTTTTTTGTCATGAAAATTAACCAGACCCATAACCACCCCTCTCGTATTCTCCATGCATGACTTCATTAAATACCATATATATATATATACATTTGTAATGTGTACACAGGGTAAGCGTGTCTATTTCAATTTAGAATGTGTCCGTTACCATTTTGATACTGGATCCAAAATTGCTCTCTCTTTACAAAATATACAACAAATAATCTTTATTCAGTCAGAGCTCAGACATAATTAAGTCTGAATCTGCTTTTGACTTATAGAGGTCTAAATTTGTAAGTTTTAGGATTTGTCTCCCTTTAATGCAAGACAAAATACGACTTAAATAAGTCGAATATTGTTAAGCAAGAAATGATTGACCAGAATCAAAAAGTTGCAAATATCGACTCATACAAGTCGATATAAAGTTACCAAAATTGATTAACTTCAAGACGCATACTTATAAAAAGGCCATGCATCTAAATCAAATAATGACAACATTGAAAGCCAATGCCTTGTCTTCTAAAGAAAAATATGAATGAGAGTCTAAAAAATCGGGGATCATGTTAATTAACCTTACAATGCAACCACCTGGATCCACACTTAATGAGGTAAAACATCTGTGTCTAGTAAGGATGTTCAATAAGATAATTAAATATAGATAGATCAAGTCCTTGTGAACTCTCAGACAGGCTTTTACTGTCATATGTGGGGTAGTTTGGCCACCAAGTCAAGTTAAGTTTTTTCATCAACATAAATAGACCTAAACAAGTCTGTCATTTTGTGACTTAGATAAGTCTAAAATTGAAAACACATTTTTATAAAAAATACATGTTTTGACTTCTTTAAGGTGGTACCCAACACTTGCACTAAAATTTATTTGGCTCGTTTAATTTTCATAAAATTTTGTCAAAGTACTTACTTTGACCCTTTAACAAAAATAGAAAACTTTTGAAAATTTTGAACCAACTGTTTTGTCAGAAAAATTACACTGGTTATATAGCAGTTTGACAAACACCAATTTTGATCATTGAGAAGCTTAATTTTCCTTTGACAACACAACGTAATTAAAATGTTTAGCTGATTTTACAGAGTTATCTCCCTGTAGTGTTAGGTACCACCTTAAGTCAAAAACAAAAATAGACTTGTTTATGTCTGAGCTCTGACTGTTATTCAAATATTAACGTCAATGAACCAAAATATGTACAATTGCTCTTTGCAATCTTTAATAATCTATCTGTAACCTATTCTACTCAAAATATATACACTGGTACAAATTTGTACTCTTACAAATGGTTTGGATCCATTAAAACGTTTAATCCCGCTACAAATGTTTGCACCTGTCCTAAGTCAGGAATCTGATGTACAGTAGTTGTTGTTTGTTTATGTAATATATATATGTGTTTCTCGTTTCTCGTTTTGTTTATATAGATTAGACCGTTGGTTTTCCCGTTTGAATGGTTTTACACTAGTAATTTTGGAGCCCTTTATAGCTTGTTGTTCGGTGTGAGCCAAGGCTCCGTGTTGAAGGCCGTACATTGACCTATAATGATTTACTTTTATAAATTGTTATTTGAATGGAGAGTTGTCTCATTGGCACTCACACCACATCTTCCTATATCTATTGTCTTTGTTACGTTGGTACAATTAAGTACTTTACAAGGTGGTCACACAGACTCACACTTGTCCTGTACGGTACAATACTGATTAGCTTGTAAACGTACAAGTCCGTATTTCTAACAGGCACTGACCTGTTCTTTATTACTCTTAGTAATAATATTTAAATACATACGAGCGAGCGATCTGGAATATCAACGTACCGTGGTCTTATGTCTCCAAAGACTTCTATGACAATCGCCCCTGAGCAACAAATGGAAGTTTTTAACGACCTTGACTGGCTATACAGCCCTTGCACGGTCGGCCCTGGCTTGCGCCTTTTTGGGCATTAAATAATTTATATTTTTACCATGAGGTAATTTGTTTTGAATTGGGAATCTCTCCTGCTGATATACCTCGATGTGAGCTGTACCATTTTTGAAGGAGGGGTGTTCTAACCAAGTGTCTCGACGTTACTTGTATCTGAGTTTCCCAGGGTTCATCCCTTTACATTGAACCTGACCCAAAGTTTACCTGCGAAACATCTAACTCTTTTACAAATATATAAATTAAGGCTTCTGCCGAACTGTAACCAATGTAAACAATCTAACCTTAGATACAAAATCTTCACACATTTATATCACAATGTGTTTTGATTTATAAATTGTAAGAAATAATGTCATGAATGTCAGAGCAAAGTATGAAATGAGGCTAATTCCCAAGTGTCTCATATATAATAAATGACATGCAGGCCTGTAATAACCAAGCCTTGTTACATGGTTATTGCTCAAAGCATTAATTTTTAAGTGTAGAGGTGGGTTTAAAGGCGGCACGGTGCCTGAGCCCTTTAAATATTTTTTTGGAAAAAAATTGTCCCCACCCCCCTTCCAAACTTTTATCATGATCATAGCATTTTTTTTTATATTCAAGCTTCTTTTTCAGTTTTTTTGTTGATTCCTGACATGCCTGACCTCACTTGTGTATTGAATCAGAGACATTGTATTATATGTCTCTGATTGAATATAGTATTATTTGCCTTAAACTGGTCATACCTGATTATGTCACCAGGAATGCCAATAACAGTTGTCATTCACTTATTCACCATAAATAACTACAGCTTTGCGTCAATATAACGATAACTCTAACACTAAACATGCTTAACGACAAGTCTAATTACCAATGGAGCTCCAAAGAGACAAGGGAGTGAAACGAACAGAAAGACGACAAACTATAAATATACAAGTAATAGCTTTTTAAAAAGGCTTGATATCTCTTGGGTGTTTTTTATTTTCTATCTCAGCTTCAACCAGATCAACACCCTTCTGTAGAGGAACTTCATACAGCAGAAAGTAGAGGGCTTCAAAACAGCTCAAGTAAAATTATTCCAAGTAAAGCAAGAGGACCACACAACATACAATTAAAAAAAATCCTCTTTATAACTTGGCTGATCTTG